>NW_027308117.1:0-192000 GCF_047496885.1 Scyliorhinus torazame | reverse complement strand
ATGCCCTTACTACTCTCTTAGCAAAGAACCTACCTCTGTCCTATATCTATCTCCCCTCAATTTAAATCTAAGTCCCCTCGTGCTAGACATCACCATCCAAGGAAAAAGGCTCTCACTGTCCACCCTATCCAATCCTCTGATCATCTTGTATTCCTCAATTTTAAAAAAAAAAAAAAAAAAAAAAAATTTTGTGTACCCTATTCATTTTTTACAATTAAGGGGTAATTTGGTGTGGCCAATCCACCTACCCTGCACATCTTTGGGTTGTGGGCGCGAAACCCACGCAAACATGGGGAGAATGTGCAAACTCCACACGGACAGTGACCCAGAGCCAGGATCGAACCTGGGACCTCAGTGCCGTGAGGCAGCAGGGCTAACCCACTGCACCACCGTGCTGCCCTATTGTATGCCTCAATTAAGTCACCCCTTAACCTTCTTGTCTCTAACGAAAACAGCCTCAGTCCCTCAGCCTTTCCTCATAAGATCTTCCCTCCATACCAGGCAACATGCTGGTGAATCTCCTCTGCACCCTTTCCAATGCTTCCACATCCTTCCGATAATGCGGCGACTAAAATTGCACGCAATACTCCAAATGCGGTCGCACCAGATACTGAAAGGATACTGGCAGGTAAAATAAAGTTGTTAAGTTGTTCTAAAAGTACATTAAAGGTAAAATGATAACTTGGGGCAGAGTAAGGCCCATGATGGATCACAGTGGTAACATGTGTGTGGAGCCGGGGGATGGAGGTGGGGTTCGAAATGGGTACTTTGTGTCAATGTTCCCCCGTGAGAAGGACAGTGTGGGTATAGAAAGCAGGGAGAAGGAATGTAATAAAACTAAAGAGATTAATATAGACAGAGAGGAGGTTCTGAGTGGGAGGCTTCAAAGTAGACAAAGCTCCAGGGCCAGATGAAATGTATCCCAGGCTGATGAGTGAGGCAAGCGAGGACATAGCAGGGACACTGGCAATAATTTTCAATTCCTCTCTGGCCACAGGAGAGGCGCTGGCAGACTGGAGGATCGCCAATGTGGTACCATTATTGAAGAAGTGAGGAAAGGATAAACCAGGAAACTACAGGCCAGTCAGTCGAACCTGTGTGGTGGGGAAACTATTGGAAGCAAATCTGAGACACAGAATTAATCTGCATTTGTAGAGGCAGATATTAAAAGGTCAGCATGGTTTGGTTAAGGGGAGGAGATGTCTGACCAACTTGATTGAATTTTTCGAAGAGATGAACAGGAGTGTCAATGAGTGAAATGCATTTGACGTAATCTACTTGGACTTCAGCAAGGCTTTTCATCAGGTCCCACATGGGTGACTGATGTGAAGACACATGCCCAAGGGACTGAAGGACATTTGGCAAATTGGATCCAAAATTGCTGAGTGGCAGGAAGCAGAGGCTGTTGGTGGAGGAGTGTCTTTCTAATAATAATAATAATTGCTTATTGTCACAAGTAGGCTTCAATGAAGTTACTGTGAAAAGCACCAAGTCGCCACATTCCGGCACCAGTTCGGGGAGGCCGGTACGGGATTTGAACCCGCGCTGCTGGCATTGTTCCGCTGTTTAGTCCACTGTGCTAAACCAGCCCCTAGCCTCTGATTGGAAGATCGTGTCCAGTGGTTTCCCACAGGGATCAGTGTTGAGGCCCTTGCTGTTTGTGGTTGATACAAATGCTTTAGATATGAATATAGGAGGGTTGATCAGTAAGTTTGCTGCAAATATGAAATTTGGTGGGGTGGTAAATATTGAGGAGGATAGCCTCCGAATACAGGAGGACACAGATGGACTGATCAGTGGCAAACGGAATTCAATCTGGAAGAGATGCAGTTGGGCAGGACAAACAAGACAAGAGAATACATGATAAATGGCAGGACGCTGGGAGGCTCGAAGGACCGGAGGGATCTTGGTGTGCATGTACACCAGTACCTTAAGGTAGCAGAGCAGCTGGATACAATGGTTAAGGAAGCTTATGGCAGTGTGGATCAAACTTTTTAACTGGGGTCCAATTTTTACCAACCGGCCATCCTTCGGGACCCACGCTGGGCGGCCTTTGCGACCATCGCCGGCTGATCTTCGCAACCCACCATTTTCACTTGACTTTAATGTGACAGGTGAGCCTGCTTGGTCCCCACGATCTCACTTGCTTTGTTATTCAATGTTACATTTCTGATAATGACTTCAGCTGATGATTTAAGATCTCACTGCATCCACTGAAAAAATTACAGAGGTTTGTTCTCGAACTCGCCATGCTTACTCTTCAAATGTCTTTGACATTTTGAGGGTTTTAAACTTTCATTTGCCAGTAATTCCCGACATGTAACACCCATGAAATTTGACTCCTGATTGCAGTGGCACAATTTATAAACCCACCCCTGAAATAATCATCATTGTGCTGCTTTGTTCCTGTTTTCAGCTTCTTCATGGGTTGTTCACCAGAGGCCCTGGAGTTCACTCCAGCACTGCTGGCAGCTGCAAAATGGAGGAATCTCTCTCGGGGCCCAGAACACGTGATGTCAGCGTACGGGGCGTGTGACCTGCTCGCTGGCGCCGCCTCCGGTGGGAGGACTCGAGAATTTGCTGAAAATAACTGGCCTGGGACTGTGCACTGACATCAGGAGGAGCCGGTCCACCTTGCGCACTACTTGATAAGGTGGGCAGGCGCGGATGGCAGTTAATCTTAAAACGGCCTCACGGCCGGCACTTTTAAAAGCTGGTCGTGACCATTGGCCATTCCTCCTGCAATCTGGATTATCGCCACCCTCCTGTAACCTTCCCGAGATCCACCCATAGGTCACGACCGTGTGCTTTAAAATGCCAGGCCTATGGTACCCTTGTCTCTAATAGCCGACAGTTTGCCGATGCACAGAGTTTAAGAACAGGCAGGTTCTGCTGGAACTATAAAAACGTTAGTTAGGCCTCAGCTGGAGTAATACAACCACACTCACAATGTATCAGAGAGTGAGTAAATCCCACACTCACACACTGTATCAGAGAGTGAGTAAATCCCACACTCTCACACTATCAGAGAGTGAGTAAATCCCACACTCACACACTGTATCAGAGAGTGAGTAAATCCCACACTCACACACTGTATCAGAGAGTGAGTAAATCCCACACTCACACCCTGTATCAGAGAGTGAGTAAATCCCACACTCACACACTGTATCAGAGTGAGTAAATCCCACACTCACACACTGTGTCAGAGAGTGAGTAAATCCCACACTCTCACACTGTATCAGAGAGTGAGTAAATCCCACACTCTCACACTGTATCAGAGAGGGAGTAAATCACACACACTGTATCAGAGTGAGTAAATCCCACACTCACAATGTATCAGAGAGTGAGTAAATCCCACACTCACACACTGTATCAGAGAGTGAGTAAATCCCACACTCACAATGTATCAGAGAGTGAGTAAATCCCACACTCACACACTGTATCAGAGAGTGAGTAAATCCCACACTCACACACTGTATCAGAGAGTGAGTAAATCCCACACTCACACACTGTATCAGAGAGTGAGTAAATCCCTCACTCACACACTGTATCAGAGAGTGAGTAAATCCCCCACACACTGTATCAGAGAGTGAGGAAATCCCACACTCACACACTGTATCAGAGAGTGAGTAAATCCCACACTCACACACTGTATCAGAGAGTGAGTAAATCCCTCACTCACACACTGTATCAGCGAGTGAGTAAATCCCACACTCACACACTGTATCAGAGAGTGAGCAAATCCCACACTCTCAGACTGTATAAGGGAGTGAGTAAATCCCACACTCACACACTGTATCAGAGAGTGAGTAAATCCCTCACTCACACACTGTATCAGAGAGTGAGTAAATCCCCCACACACTGTATCAGAGAGTGAGGAAATCCCACACTCACACACTGTATCAGAGAGTGAGTAAATCCCACACTCACACACTGTATCAGAGAGTGAGTAAATCCCACACTCTCACACTGTATCAGGGAGTGAGTAAATCCCCCACACACACACTGTATCAGGGAGTGAGTAAATCCCACACACACACTGTATCAGGGAGTGAGTAAATCCCACACTCTCACACTGTATCAGAGAGTGAGTAAATCTCACACTCGGGCACTGTATCAGAGAGTGAGTAAATCCCACACTCATACTGTATCAGAGTGAGTAAATCTCACACACACACTATCAGAGAGTGAGTAAATCCCACACTCGCACAGTATCAGTGAGTGAGTAAATCCCACACTCACACACTGTATCAGAGAGTGAGCAAATCCCACACTCTCAGACTGTATAAGGGAGTGAGTAAATCCCACACACACACACTGTATCAGAGAGTGAGTAAACCCCACACTCACACACTGTATCAGAGTGAGTAAATCCCACACTCACACACTGTTTCAGAGAGTGAGTAAATCCCACACTGTATCAGAGAGAGTAAATCCCACACACACACACTGTATCAGAGAGAGAGTAAATCCCACACTCTCACACTGTATCAGAGAGTGAGTAAATCCCACACACACACTGTATCAGAGAGTGAGTAAATCCCACACACACACACAGTATCAGAGAGAGAGTAAATCCCACACTCACACACTGTATCAGGGAGTGAGTAAATCCCACACTGTATCAGAGAGAGTAAATCCCACACACACACACTGTATCAGAGAGAGAGTAAATCCCACACTCACACACTGTATCAGGGAGTGAGTAAATCCCACACTCACACACTGTATCGGAGAGTAAGTGTATTCCACACTCAAACTACATTAGAGAGTGAAGAAATCCCACACTCACACAGTATCAGAGAGAGAGTAAATCCCACACTGTATCAGAGAGAGTAAATCCCACACACACACACTGTATCAGAGAGTGAGTAAATCCCACACTCTCACACAGTATCAGAGAGTGAGTAAATCCCACACTCGCACACCGTATCAGAGAGTGAGTAAATCCCACACTCTCACACAGTATCAGAGAGTGAGTAAATCCCACAGTCACACAATGTATCAGAGAGTGAGTAAATCCCCCACACACACACTGTATCAGAGAGTGAGTAAATCCCACACTCACACACTGTATCAAAGAGTGAGTAAATCCCACACACACACTGTATCAGAGAGTGAGTAAATCCCACACTCACACACTGTATCAGAGAGTGAGTAAATCCCACACACACACTGTATCAGCGAGTGAGTAAATCCCACACTCACACACTGTATCAGAGAGTGAGTAAATCCCACAGTCACACAATGTATCAGAGAGTGAGTAAATCCCACACACACACACTGTATCAGAGAGTGAGTAAATCACACACTCTCACACTGTATCAGAGAGTGAGTAAATCCCCCACACACACACTGTATCAGAGTGAGTAAATCCCACACTCCCACACTGTATCAGCGAGTGAGTAAATCACACACTCACACACTGTATCAGAGAGTGAGTAAATCCCACACTCACACACTATCAGAGAGTGAGTAAATCCCCCACACACACTGTATCAGAGAGTGAGTAAATCCCACACTCACACACTGTATCAGAGTGAGTAAATCCCACACTCACACACTGTATCAGACAGTGAGTAAATCCCACACACACTGTATCAGAGAGTGAGTAAATCCCACACTCACACACTGTATCAGAGAGTGAGTAAATCCCCCACACACATTGTATCAGAGAGTGAGTAAATCCCACACTCACACACTGTATCAGAGAGTGAGTAAATCCCACACTCACACACTGTATCAGAGAGTGAGTAATTCCCACACTCAAACACTGTATCAGAGTGAGTAAATCCCACAGTCACACACTGTATCAGAGAGTGAGTAAATGCCACACACTCTCACTGTATCAAAGAGTGAATAAATACCACACTCACACGCTGTATCAGAGAGTGAGCAAATCCCACACTCACACACTGTATCAGAGAGTGAGTAAATCCTACACTCACACACTGTATCAGAGAGTGAGTAAATCCCACACTCACACACTGTATCAGAGAGTGAGTAAATCCCACACTCACACACTGTATCAGAGAGTGAGTAAATCCCCCCCACACACACTGTATCAGAGTGAGTAAATCCCACACTCACACACTGTATCAGAGAGTGAGTAAATCCCACACTCTCACACTGTATCAGTGAGAGTAAATCCCACAGTCACACAATGTATCAGAGAGTGAGTAAATCACACACTCTCACACTGTATCAGAGAGTGAGTAAATCCCCCACACACACACTGTATCAGACAGTGAGTAAATCCCACACTGTATCAGAGAGTGAGTAAATCCCACACTCACACACTATCAGAGAGTGAGTAAATCCCACACACACACTGTATCAGAGAGTGAGTAAATCCCACACTCTCACACTGTATTAGAGAGTGAGTAAATCCCACACTCACACACTGTATCAGAGAGTGAGTAAATCACACACACACACTGTATCAGAGAGTGAGTAGATCCCACACTCACACACTGTATCAGAGAGTGAGTAAATCCCCCACACACACTATCAGAGAGTGATTAAATCCCACACTCACACAGTATCAGAGAGTGAGTAATTCCCACACTCAAACACTGTATCAGAGTGAGTAAATCCCACAGTCACACACTATCAGAGAGTGAGTAAATCCCACACACTCACACTGTATCAAAGAGTGAGTAAATCCCACACTCACACACTGTATCAGAGTGAGTAAATCCCACACTCACACACTGTATCAGAGAGTGAGTAAATCCCACAGTTACACAATGTATCAGAGAGAGTAAATCCCACACTCACACACTATGTCAGTGAGTGAGTAAATCCCACACTGTATCAGAGAGAGTAAATCCCACACACACACTGTATCAGAGAGTGAGTAAATCCCACACTCTCACACAGTATCAGAGAGTGAGTAAATCCCACACTCTCACACAGTATCAGAGAGTGAGTAAATCCCACACTCTCACACTGTATCAGAGTGAGTAAATCCCACACTCACACACTGTATCAGAGAGTGAGTAAATCCCACACTCACACACTGTATCAGAGAGTGAGTAAATCACACACTCTCACACTGTATCAGAGTGAGTAAATCCCACACTCACACACTGTATCAGACAGTGAGTAAATCCCACACACACTGTATCAGAGAGTGAGTAAATCCCACACTCACACACTGTATCAGAGAGTGAGTAAATCCCACACTCACACTGTATCAGCGAGTGAGTAAATCCCACACTCACACACTGGATCAGAGAGTGAGTAAATCCCACACACACACACTATCAGAGAGTGAGTAAATCCCACACTCACACACTGTATCAGAGAGTGAGTAAATCCCCCACACACACTGTATCAGAGAGTGAGTAAATCCCACACTCACACACTGTATCAGAGAGTGAGTAAATCCCACACTCACACACTGTATCAGAGTGTGAGTAAATCCCACACTCACACACTGTATCAGAGTGAGTAAATCCCACACTCACACACTGTATCAGAGAGTGAGTAAATCCCACACACACACTGTATCAGTGAGTGAGTAAATCCCACACTGTATCAGAGAGCGTAAATCCCACACACACACACTGTATCAGAGAGTGAGTAAATCCCACACACTCACACTGTATCAGAGAGAGTAAATCCCACAGTCACACAATGTATCAGAGAGTGAGTAAATCCCACACACACACACTGAATCAGAGAGTGAGTAAATCACACACTCTCACACTGTATCAGAGAGTGAGTAAATCCCCCACACACACTGTATCAGAGTGAGTAAATCCCACACTCACACACTGTATCAGAGAGTGAGTAAATCCCACACACACACTGTATCAGAGAGTGAGTAAATCCCACACTCTCACACTATCAGAGATTGAGTAAATCCCACACTCACACACTGTATCAGAGAGTGAGTAAATCCCACACACACACTGTATCAGAGAGTGAGTAAATCCCACACTCTCACACTATCAGAGAGTGAGTAAATCCCACACTCTCACACTATCAGAGAGTGAGTAAATCCCACACTCACACACGGTATCAGAGAATGAGTAAATCCCACACTCACACACTGTATCGGAGAGAGTAAATCCCACAGTCACACAATGTATCAGAGAGTGAGTAAATCCCACACTCACACACTGTATCAGAGAGTGAATAAATCCCACACTCACACACTGTATCAGAGAGTGAGTTAATCCCACACTCTCACACTGTATCAGAGAGTGAGTAAATCCCACACTGTCACACTGTATCAGAGAGTGAGTAAATCCCACAGTCACACTGTATCAGAGAGTGAGTGTCAGAGAGTGAGTATATCCCACACTGTATCAGAGAGTGAGTAAATCCCCCACACACACTGTATCAGTGAGTAAATCCCACACACACTATATCAGTGAGTGAGTAAATCCCACACTCACACACTATCAGAAAGTGAGTAAATCCCACACTCACACACTGTATCAGAGAGTGAGTAAATCCCACACACACACTGTATCAGAGAGTGAGTAAATCCCACACTCACAGACTGTATCAGAGAGTGAGTAAATCCCACACTCACACACTGTATCCGAGAGTGAGTAAATCCCATGCACACTGTATCAGAGAGTGAGTAAATCCCACACACACTATCAGAGAGTGAGTAAATGCCACACACACACTATCAGAGAGTGAGTAAATCTCTCACTCACACACTGTATCAGAGAGTGAGTAAATCCCACACTCACACACTGTATCAGAGAGTGAGTAAATCCCACAGTCACACACTGTATCAGAGAGTGAGTAAATCCCACACTCACACACTGTATCAGAGAGTGAGTAAATCCCACATTCTCACATTCCAAGAGGCTCACAGTTCCTGAAGGAATCCCACACTCCCGCACAGTCTCTCTGTGGTGAAGGTTCCCTCTCACCGACAGCCAGGTGACTTTTCCCGGTGAATCTTTACACACTGACAAACTGGGACTGGAGACATTCTTTCTGAAATGTACTTCCTGTTTGTAATATGATTGTAATCTGAGGTTTATGATTGGTGGAAAATCCTAATTCTGATTGGTCTGTTTTTATATCCAGTCAATTAAGCAGAACATAACTGGCTGTCCTCATTCTCACAATGTCCAATCACAATCATTCCTTTCCCCATTCCTCATTAGCATAGATGTGAAGCTCTGTCTATTTAATCAGCGCTCGGAAGGGGTTTGCTTTATTTCTGGGTGAAATTGAAGATGGCTGACGAGAAGAAACCAACATCGAAACCAGCTTCCAAGAAGGGAGCCAAGAAAGTCATTAAGAAACCGGCAGTAAAGGGCGGCAAGAAGCGGCGAAAGTCGAGGAAGGAGAGTTACTCCATCTACATTTACAAAGTGATGAAGCAGGTTCACCCCGACACCGGCATCTCCTCCAAGGCCATGAGCATCATGAACTCGTTCGTCAACGATATTTTCGAACGCATCGCGGGTGAGGCTTCCCGCCTGGCCCATTACAACAAGCGCAGCACCATCAGCTCCCGGGAGATCCAGACCGCCGTGCGCCTGCTGCTGCCCGGGGAACTGGCCAAGCACGCCGTGTCGGAAGGGACAAAGGCGGTGACCAAGTACACCAGCTCCAAGTAAAACTCCACAATGGACTGAAAACCACCCCAAACACAACGGCTCTTTTAAGAGCCACCCACAATCTCTGTGAAAAAGCTGCACCATCTTTTCCCGCATTGACTTGATGAGAAATCTCTTTGTGGAGGATAGAGATTTGTCCCGTTCCAGAATGTTGTGAATGTGGCTTCATACCCGCCCGTCACAGACACTTTCACACAGAAGAGAATCAAACAGAATTGAGAGCGGATTTTAAACTCAGTCTGGCATTTGTGACGGACAATGAGGAGAAACACAATTTCAGGAGCGAATTATTTAAATTTAATGATAACTATATTCTGAGTTTAACAACTGGTG
Organism: Scyliorhinus torazame; assembly: GCF_047496885.1. Lineage (NCBI taxonomy): Eukaryota > Metazoa > Chordata > Chondrichthyes > Carcharhiniformes > Scyliorhinidae > Scyliorhinus > Scyliorhinus torazame. The sequence goes on along the minus strand of NW_027308117.1, from coordinate 182,068 downwards.
AGTTAAATTCATAAGGAAATTATTATTTTTTCTCTCGGGTGATGTGTTTCCCGCTCCCGGAACAGAGTAAAGGCGGGAATGAAGAGGTTATTTTCGGGTTGATCTGTTTATTCCGCAATTTTCCCAGGGGACGGAATCAGCGAGATTTGAGCACACACAGGACCCGAGTCCATTGCAGCGCTTTAAGATCTGCCTCTCCCCGGCCCTCCCTATTCTCCGGACACAAAGCTGCCTGTTCCACCGGCTGGATAGAGTCGGGGATTCTCTCCACACTTCCCAGTGTAACATTCCCGGCCGCTTTCAGGAGAGAGGCTCCGAAATCAGCCCTTTCTCTCTGTCCCTGTGAAGCCTGTGTGAAGGAATTGGTTGGTAATCTCGATGTTTCTGCTTTTGCAGTGAGCTGAGATTTGCTCCGTTTTAAATTGCTGAACGGGGTCTTATTACCGCCGGTTACAGAGAAAAGATTGACAAATTCAAACTGTTACTAAAATAGCGCCCGGATTCTGGGATGGAAAAAAATCAATAAACAGATAACAAAGTGTGAGATGCAAATAGTTTCCTGAACATTGAGCCGGTCCGTTATTTGGGATTTTCCTGCACTGAAATTGGCGGGATTTTGGGATTTGAAAATGTCAGCCAATCAAAACCTGTAGCTCCTTCTCTCCAGCTCTCCGATTGGTTCAGGCAGAATTCACTCCGCCGCCTTGGCTTTGTGCTGAAAGCTGTTATTATTCTGTTATTTTCACAGCCCCCAAATCACCTCATTAGCAGCTGTTTTTAGCGGGAACGGAGCCTTCTCCCAATTCCTGAAATGTTCATTGATCCATCATTTTATTCCCAGTAATTCTCCGCAGGGTAACAGTCCGGAGCGGGATGATTCCAGAGCGGAATAAGGAGAGTCTGAGGACTCAATCCCACTCCCTGTTTTCAGTGAAGGACACTCGGTCCTGACTGAAGACTAAACGGAGCGTATTCCTTCCGGGAATGCTGTGAACAGGGATTGATTCCCGCCCGGGACAGTTAGAAAGCGAGAGGAGAATGAATCACATTTAAACTAAATGTTAAACCCGCGCCTGTGATTGGTGACGGGAAGCGTTGAATCAAACCAGATAAATAGAAGGGATTTGAAATCTCTGACTAAGGACGACATTTATTTGAATTCGCTCCTTTCCCACAATGAAATTGGCGGCTTTTTGAAATGGACAAATTCTCAGCTTCTGCCGGTTGTTGTGGGTAAATCCCGCCCTCTTCTGTTTCCTGTGAGCTGATTGGTGCAGAATATAGGCAAATGAGGTGAACTGAGCAGCGACCAATCAGAGGAGCTGTCAGTTTATAAAACAGTAAATGCTGCAGAAATTGTTCATTCTGTGAAAGTGTTTGTGACATTGGGACAATGTCTGGAAGAGGAAAGACCGGCGGTAAAGCTCGGGCCAAGGCCAAGTCTCGCTCCTCCCGGGCTGGACTGCAGTTCCCGGTGGGCCGTGTTCACAGGCTCCTGAGAAAGGGGAACTATGCCCAGCGTGTGGGGGCCGGAGCCCCGGTCTATCTGGCTGCTGTGCTCGAGTATCTGACCGCTGAAATCCTCGAGCTGGCCGGCAACGCGGCCCGGGACAACAAGAAGACCCGCATCATCCCCAGACACCTGCAGCTGGCCGTCCGCAACGACGAGGAGCTCAACAAGTTGATGGGAAGGGTGACAATCGCTCAGGGCGGGGTGCTGCCTAATATCCAGGCCGTGCTGCTGCCCAAGAAAACCAGCGCTGGCGCCGGCAAGAAGTGAAGCGACCATTCTTTAATCTAAAAACACAAAGGCTCTTTTCAGAGCCACTCACTTTATCGGAAAAAGGGCCAACTATTGTCTGTCCCTCAGATTCTGCTCTGCTACTTAATGTGCAAATGTTTCACGCTTTATGACATCAATCCGCAGCGCATTCTGCGCAGATTATTTACATGTTCAGTATTTATGATACATGTGAATTGACGGTGTTTATTGGGGATAAAAGTCTGTGAACTGAATTGATCTTAGTTTCAATAAGATTGCTCAAAGAAGGAAGTCTAACTTGTAATCTATCCGCAAGTGATTCCGCTCTTTTAATGTGTAGATGTTTCTGTAAGTGGGTTACTGTATGTCTCGCTTCATACTCGGAGCCTCAGATTAACATCAACCCCTGGCTCACACCTCATTCTGGAACCGCTGCAAGTCCATATGGTGTATGTACACACACAGTGCTGTTAGGGAGGGGTTCCAGGTTTGGATGGTGCCTCGCGGAGTAAAGGTCAATGTCAGTTGTGGGATTCGAGCCCTGACCTCCAGAGGAGACTGCGACCTGAACTCGGCCATCCTGACGTATTCGAAAGGTTAGGTGCGATTGGGCCGAAGTCGGGTGGTCTTTCCGTGGGTCAGTGCTGACTCGATGGGCCGAATGGCCTCCTTCCGCACTGGAGCCATTCTACGATTACCGAAATAGGGTGAAAACTGCAGCATCAGGACACAAGGACAAGTTACGGTCTCAGGCCAGAGTAAGTGTCCAAAGTAATGACACACACAACATTAAAAATCAATGAGATAAATACATTTATTGTGGACTGGTGCCATCTCCTGGCAGAACGGGAGCCGTGCGACACGGACACTCTCATTCAGGAGCATTTTAAATTGGAGTGAAATAACTTACGCTCAGTATGAATGTGTTCCAAAACAGTTTATCAAGCTAATCTAAAGGACCAATTGGAATCTGATTCTTTCAATGAGCGATGGTGGTATAGTGATGAGAATAGCTGCCTTCCAAGCCGTTGACCCGGGTTCGATTCCCGGCCATCGCAATAAAAAGCTGGTTGTATATTTTTGCGCCACTTCGTGAGTTTCAAACCGAGAAAGAGAAACAGTTCCGAACTCAGAATTTGGGCGCAATTAGGGTGGGGAGTGAAATAAGTAACTTTCTCATCATTTTTAATATGGTTTCAATATGGACAGTGTTTGACTATTCACCACCCAAGCCCTCAAACTAAAGCTAAAAATCACAGCATTTTCACTTCACCCTCATGAAGTGGACCAAACAGAGACACAACAGACACGTTACAGACGAGGATGGGATTTGAAGCCACGTGTACAGAGCACAATGGATTATTGTGCATCACCTTAACCACGTGGTACAGCTGCTTTACTTCAGGGCCCTTTAGTATCCTTCAATCTGACTTCTCTGCGTTTCTTTCGCACAGTTGCTGATGTACAGAACACAGTCAAAGTGTAAATAAATAAAAATAATCTCTGAGTTAATTTGCGCTTGTGGCGCAACGGGAGCGCGCCTGACTCCAGATCAGAAGGTTGCGTTGGAATCATGTCAGGCGCACGGAGCTTTTCTGCAGCTTGTTCCAGGAATTTCTCTCTGTAGAAATGCTCTCGAAATGACTCCATTCCACTATGCAAATAATATATTTCATATTTACCCGCTTGAGCAAATTTGTCAAATAGCAGCAGATTCATCTCGTCCTGTTAATGCAGAATGACAGTGAGTTCAGTAAGAAATGTTTACAAACAACAGCAATTTCTTTCTGCTCACTACACAGTTATAGTGATCTGTATTAAACAGCAGGAGCGGGAACCGCAATCCGCAGTCTTCACCTTAATGGTGAGTCTGAATTTCAGTTTGGGGGTTTCAGAGAGAGCGGATGTTATTGTGGAAACTGAGGTCACTTTTCCTGTGAATGGAGCCGGATAAAGAGCCCTGGCCGGCCTGAGAGTCCCCGAGCCTCCATGAATCTTCACAGCTCACAGAGTGAAGGGCTTTTCCACTTTGAAAATGACCATGTCCGGCAGCTGGAGCTTTCCCTTGTATTTTCTGGGATCTGGGAAACAGCGGATCATCAAAAAACAGAAATGAAACACATATAATTGCAGTATTTATTTAAATGGGCTAAACATCAGTGCGCATGGCCTAATGGATAAGGAGTCTGACTTTGGGGAAATCGAGTGATGATATCAGAAGATTGCAGGTTCGAGGCCTGCCGCGGTCGTTTTATACAGAAATCCGGTATAACTTGCTGACAATCCAGTTTTCCTTCCTCAGCTCAGTTTATTCAATTCTCTCTCATCTTAGTATTTCGTTTACCCCCTAATTAATCCACAAGATCTGTTTGATTTGGATAAAGAAATAATTGTGTATCAAGCGGTTCAATACAATTCTGTGGAGGGAATTCTAATGGCCTCAGGAAGATGGTTCGAGTCATAGGTGTTGACAGCATGGAAACAGGCCCTTCGGCCCAGTTTGACCATGCCGCCCAGTTTCTATCACTAAGCTAGTACCACTTGCCCGCATTTCGCCCATATCCCTTTCTACCCACCCAGCACATATAACTGTCCAACTGGTTTTCAAAAGATAAAATCGTGCCCGCTTCCTCACCACTGCCACTGCCTCACGAAGCCCGTTCCAGATGCCCACCACCCTCTGTGTGAGGAAATTTCCCTTCTGCTCTCTTTTGTATCTCTCCATTCTCACCTTAAACCTATGCCCTCTCATTCTAGACTTCTCTACCTTTTGGAAAAGATGCCGACTACCTTAGCTATGCTCTTCATTATTGTCTCGACTTCTGTAAGTTCACCCCAAGACTCATACAGTCCAGGGGGGAAAGTCCCAGCCTAACTAGCCTCTCCTTATAAATCACCATCAAGTCCTGGGAACACCCTCGTATATCTCTTCTGCACTCTTTCTAGTTTAACAATATGCTTCCTATAATAGGGTGAGCATAACTGAACACAGCATAACGTGTGTGGTCTTGCCAATGTATTGTACAACTCGGTAGCATTGTGGATAGCACAATTGCTTCACGGGTCCCAGGTTCGATTCCAGCTTGGGTCACTGTCTGTGCGGAGTCTGCACATCCACCCCGTGTGTGCGTGGGTTTTCTCCGGTTTCCTCCCACAGTCCAAAGATGTGCAGGTTAGGTGCATTGGCCGTGATACAATTGCCCTTAGTGTCTAAAATTGCCCTTAGTATTGGGTGGGGTTATGGGGATAGGGTGGAGGTGTTGACCTTGGGTAGGGTGCTCTTTCCAAGAGCCGGTGCAGACTCGGTGGGCCGAATGGCCTCCTTCTGCACTGTAAATTCTATGATCTATGAACTCCAGCAAGACGTCCCAACTCCTGTATTCAATATTCTGTCCAATAAAAACTAGCATACTGAATGGCTTCTTCACCATCCTGTCCACTTGCGACTCCAGCTTCAAGGAGCTGTGAACCTGTACTCCTAAATCTCTTTGTTCTGTAACTCTCCCCAACTCCCTACCATTAACTGAGTAGGTCCTGCCCTGATTTGATCGACCCAAATGCATCACATCACACTTATCCAAATTAAACTCTATTTGCCATTCATCGGCCCACTGGCCCAAGATGTTTAATAATGAGCTGGATCAACTGTTTCTTTGTTCAGAGGGATGTAAGATTGTGTTACTGGACTGGGAATCCAGAGGCCCGAACGAATCTTTGGGACACGGAATAAATCCCACCATTCAAATTCACTGATTTAATAGATTTTCAGGGGCGGGGGGCGGGGCTTGACAGGATAGATGCTGAGAAGCTGGTTCACCATGTGGGAGAGTCTTGGACCAGAAGGAATAATCTCAGAGTAAGTGGCCGCCCATTTAAACCAGAAATGATGAGTAGTTTCTTCTCTCGGAGTATAGTGTATCTGTAGAAATGTTTGCATGAACCGAATAGGGCTGTAAAGGGTGGGTCAGTTAATATGTTGATATTATGATTTTGAACATCTCCATCATATCTCCTCTCTGCCTTATCCTCTCCAAGGAGAACGTTCCCAACATCTCCAATCTAGCCTCCTAAATGGAATCAATCCTATAAACCTCTTCTGCACGCTGCCCAATACGTCCACAGCCTTCCAATATTGTGGCTCCCAGAGCTGTGCAAAATATTCCATCTGATGTCTAACTGGCGCCTTGTACAGAGTCAGCATAACCTCCTTCCTCTTGTTCTGTTTTCCACTCGTTATAAAGCCCAGAATAAGATTTGCTTTATTACCTGCTCTCTCCACCTGTCCACCTTCAATGATCTATCCACATATACACCCAGCTCTGTCTGCTCCTACATCCCATAAATAGTTGAGGGGCAGCACGGTAACATAGTGGTTAGCACTATGGCTTCACAGCGCCGGGTCTCAGGGTCGATTCCCGCTTGGATCACTGTCTGTGTTCTCCGTGGGTTTCGTCCGGGTGCTCCGGTTTCCTCCCACACTCCAAAGATGTGCAGTTTAGGTGGATTGGCCAGGCTAAATTGCCCTTAGGTTAGATGGGGTTGCTGGGGTGCGGGGATAGGGTGGAGGTGTTGGCTTCAGGGGGGTGCTCTTTGAAGAGTCAGTGCAGATTCCATGGTCCGAATGGCCACCTTCTGCACTGTAAATTCTATGATTCTATACTTCCCTACCAAAATGCATAATCTCACACGTCTCCAGACTGAAAATCATCTTTTGTCGTTTGAAGTTCTAGACTGTCCATGGCACAGTTTCCAAAATTTCCAAGTTTGTACCATCCCTAAACTTGTACACCATGATCTAGCACATTGTTCTATATCAGGGAAAGCAAATGTTCCAGTAGGGAGCCATGTGAAACACTACAAACCTTCTTCCAGTCCGAAAAGTCTCTATTGACCATTATACTCTGTTTCTGATTATTGAACCACATTTATATCCATATTGCTACTGTCCCTTTTATTCCAGGAGCTACACATTTCGCTAATTCTGCGCAGTTTTAGTTTCCTTATTTAGGGAACGATGTAAATATGTTGGAGACGGTTCAGAGAAGGTTTCCTCGATTGGTGCCAGGAATGAGCCTTTCGTCAGTGGTAGGGAAATTACTGGAGAGAATCCTTCGAGACAGAATCTACTCCCATTTGGAAGCAAATGGACATATTAGTGAGAGGCAGCATGGTTTTGTGTCTCACTAACTTGATAGAGTTTTTCGAAGAGGCCACAAAGATGATTGATGCAGGTAGGGCAGTGGATGTTGTCTATATGGACCTCAGTCAGGCCTTTGACAAGGTCCCTCATGGTAGACTAGTATAAAAGGTGAAGTCACACGGGATCAGGGGTGAGCTTGCAAGATGGATACAGAACTGGCTAGATCATAGAAGGCAGAGAGTAGCAATGGAAGGGTGCTTGTCTAATTGGAGGGCTGGGACTAGTGGTGTTCCACAGTGATCAGTGCTGGGAGCTTTGCAGTTCGTAGTGTGTATAAATGATTTGGAGGAAAATGTAACTGGTCTGATTAGTAAGTTTGCAGATGACACACAGGTTGGTGGAATCGCGGATAGCAATGAGGTTTGTCAGAGGATACAGCAGGATTTAGATCTTTTGCAGATTTGGGCGGAGAGATGGCAGATGGAGTTTAATCCGGACAAATGTGAGGTAATGCATTTTGGGAGGTCTAATGCAGGTAGGGAATATACAGTAAATGGTAGAAGCCTCAAGAGTATCGAAAGTCAGAGAGATCTATGTCTACAGGTCCACAGGTCACTGAAAGGGGCAACACAGGTGGAGAAGGTAGCCAAGACGGCTACGGCATGCTTGCCTTCATTGGCCAGGGAATTGAGTACAAGATTGGCAAGTCATGTTGCAGCTGTATAGAACCTTAGTTAGGCCACACTTGGAGTATCGTGTTCAATTCTGGTCACCACACTACCAGAAGGATGTGGATGCTTTAGAGAGGGTGCAGAAGAGATTTACCAGGATGTTGCCTGTTATGGAGGGCATTAGCTATGAGGATCGGTTGAATAAACTCGGTTTGTTCTCACTGGAATGACGGACGTTGAGGGGCGACTTGATAGAGGTCTACAAAATTATGAGGGGCTTAGACAGAGTGGATAGACAGAGGCTTTTCCCCAGGGTAGAGGGGTCAATTACTAGTCAATTGCATAGGTTTAAGGTGCGAGGGGCAAGGTTTAGAGGAGATGTACAAGGCAAGTTTTTTTACAGAGAGGGTAGTGGGTGCCTGGAACTCGCTGCTGGAGAACGTGATGGAAGCAACAACGATAGTGACATTTAAGCGGCATCTTGACAAATACATGAATAGGATGGGAATCGAGGGATACGGACCCAGGAAGTGTAAAACATTTTAGATTCGTCATTGGTCAGGCAGCATGGTCGGCACGGGCTTGACGGGCCGAAGGGCCTGTTCCAGTGCTGTACTTGTCTCTGTTCTTTGTTGTTCTTTGAGCGGGTTTGCTATTGAGGAAAGGTTAGAGAGACTGCACTTGTTTCCAGTGGAGATGTGAAGACTGACAGTTGATTTGATTGAAGTACATCAGATTTTGAATGGTCTTGACAAGGTGGACGTGGAAAGGATGTCACTGCTTGTGGGAGTGAAAAAAACGGATGTCACCCTTTTCGGACGTAGATGGGGAATTTCTCCCTCGTAGAGAGTTGTGGGACTTTGGAACTCTACCTCAGAAGGCGGCGGAAGCGGGACATAGATTATTTTTAAGGCAGAGATTGAAAGATTCTTGTTCAGCAAATAAATCAAAGATTTATCGGGGTTGCATACAACCATTGCATTCAGCCAACTACCTGGATGCACAAGCGTTCGTTTGTTTTACATGTTTGAGGATACATTCAGAGTCCTACACCATGGTGAAACGGTCTTTAAATGATGTGTTCGTTTCTTCACGTGTTCAGCACTGATATATTCTCTGGGGCGCAAACCTGCTCCCGACTTCATTCAATGATCGTCGTGATTTAAAAAAAACAACAACAGGGCTCGTCCGGGATTTGAACCCGGGACCTCTCGCATTTTATCACAAATGGTAGCCCCTAAGCGAGAATCATACCCCTAGACCAACGAGCCAAATCACGTTTGCGACTCACTCAAACCAGCTTATCATTGCCTCCCGAAGCTTATTGTCTCAGCTCAATTGTGCTGGAGCATCTCGAAAACAAGGACTCCTACATCAGACTCCTATTTATTGACTACAGCTCCGCCTTCAACACCATAATCCCAGCCAAGCTCATATCAAAGCTCCTAAACCTAGGACTTGGCTCCCCACTCTGCAACTGGATTCTCGATTTTCTGACCAACAGACCACAATCAGTAAGAATGAACAACAACACCTCCTCCACAATATTCCTCAACACCGGGCCTCCGCAAAGCTGCATACTTAGGCCCCTACTCTACACCCTGTACACACACGACTGTGTGGCAAAACTTGGTTCCAACTCCATCTACATGTTTGCTGACGATACGACCATAGTGGGCCGGACCTCGAATAACGACGAGTCAGAATGCAGGCGGGAGATAGAGAACTGAGTGGAGTGGTGTGGCAACAACAATTTCTCCCTCAATGCCAGCAAAACTAAAGAGCTGGTCATTGACTTCAGGAAGGAAAGTACTGTACACACCCCTGTCAGCATCAACAGGGCCGAGGTGGAGATGGTTAGCAGTTTCAAATTCCTAGGGGTGCACATCTCCAAAAATCTGTCCTGGTCCACCAACTTCGATGCTACTACCAAGAACGCTCAACTGCGTCTATACTTGCTCAGGAAACTAAGGAAATTCGGCATGTCCACATTAACCCTTACCAACTTTTACAGATGCACCAAAGAAAGCATCCTATCTGGCTGCATCACAACCTGGTATGGCAGCTGCTCGACCCAGGACCGCAAGAAACTTCAGAGAGTCGTGAGCACCGCCCAGTCCATCACACGAACATGCCTCCTATCCATTGACTCCATCTACACCTCCTGCTGCCTGGGGAAAGCAGGCAGCATAATCAAAGATCCCTCCGACCAGCTTTCTCACTCTTCCAACTTCTTCCATCGGGCAGGAGATACAGAAGTCTGAGAACACGCATGAATAGACTCAAAAACAGCTTCTTCCCCACTGTCACCAGACTCCTAAATGACCCTCTTATGGACTGACCTCATTAACACTACACCCTGTATGCTTCATCCGATGCCAGTGCTTATGTAGTTACATTGTATATGTTGTGTTGCCCTATTATGTATTTTCTTTTATTCCCTTTTCTTCTCATGTACTTAATGATCTGTTGAGCTGCTCGCAGAAAAATACTTTTCACTGTACCTCGGTACACGTGACAATAAACAAATCCAATCCAATCCAGTCAGTGGTGTTGTGTGGAAAGTAGGATTCAGTCTGTGGAACTCCGTGTCCCATACTCTATATGTTCAGAGTGACCATTGCACAGTCCTTGTGGAGACAAGGCCCCATCTTCACATTGAGGATTCGCTCCATCGGGTTATTTGACACTACCACCCTGCTAAATGCGATCAATTTTGAAATATAATTCATGTATATTTCAGTCTCTGACACTGTATGACAGAGTCAGATTCATTCCATATTTATAATATTCCGGTAATTCCGGAATTCCGGAATTCCGAGGATTGTTGCACATCTACTGTAACAATCTGTCTTTGGGATTCAGTTAAATCGCTTTGAGAGAGTCTCTGGGACTGTATGAGAGTCTGTCATTCATTCAGTATCTTTCATTCTCTGAAATTCTGTGTGAAGGTGGAACTAAATCTGTAATGATCAATCTCTGATATTGTTATTGAGTGGATAAAATCATTCTGTTGTTTGCCAGTTTCCGTTAAAACGTCTGCATATCAGAATCATGACAACACTTTCAGTGGCATTGCGCTTGTGTGTCCGTTGGGGGGGGGGGGATATAGGCATTTGGGTGGTGAATGAATCTTTACCTCTCAGTCTCTGATGTGCACAGTAAGAAGTCTGACAACACCAGGTTAAAGTCCAACAGGTGTGTTTCAAACACTAGCTTTCGGAGCACTGCTCCTTCCTCAGGTGTATGAAGAGGTATGTTCCGGAAACATATATATTTACAAAGTCAAAGATGCAAGAAAATGTTTTGAATGCGAGCATTTGCAGGTAATTAAATCTTTACAGATCCAGAGATAGGGGTAACCCCTGGTTAAAGAGGTGGGAATTGTCTCAAGCCGGGACAGTTGGTAGGATTCCGCAATCCCAGGCCAGATGGTGCGGGGCGAATGTAATGCGACATGAATCCAAGGTCCCGGTTGAGGCCGTACTCATGTGTGCGGAACTTGGCTACAAGTTTCTGCTCGGCGATTCTGTTGTCACGCTTACCCGGAGATCAGAGGCTGAATGCCCTTGACTGCTGAAGTGTTCTCCGATGTGTTCTCTGGTGTGACATGTGAATATTCGAGTCATTCTCTATCTGCAGTCTCTGCTGCTGTGTGTGGCTCAGGTCTCCCCAGACCAACGAGCCAGCCGCTGATTTGATCTCAGTTAAAATAACTTTTAATTGCGTCCCAAAGCCCATCAGTTTCCCCACAATTATAAATCAGAAATGTGAATGAACAATGTGACATTTATCTCTCTGTTCTGGTGATGTTCAGAAGCAGTGATGTCAGATTTCACCACTCGACAAGTCGGCCTGTGGTTGCGCGTCGGCAATCACGTGGGTAATGTCATTCTGCCAGTCAGTGTGTTCAGTTGGCATTTTAGGAGAAATTCGAAGCCATCATGACTTCCCCAGTGGTCTCATGGTTAAGGTGTGAGTGATGTTAATCATGATGTGATCAAATGAGTGTCTGTTTCAGTCTTTCCGCGGGGAGTTTTCATGCTGAGGAGAAACATGTTGGACATGGTCTGGGAATGTTTCACTCCGGTCCATTCCCAACATATCCTGATCTGATGGGATGGGCTTTTCCTTCCAATCGTTGCAGGAAACATTATTAATATTGATTAATATTGGTTAATTATCATTTATAAAGTATTGTTTTATACGTTTAGTGTAGTTTATTTAAAAATGCTGATTACCAGACGCGATAAATTTTTGCTTTCATTCCTTAAACAGCCAAATTGGGTGAAAACCATCAATGAGAGGCAATGGGAGCCCCGGTCTTTTGTGTGGTCAGTGGTTTGTTTATGGAGCTGAGTAAATATTCCGGAGCAGAGCCGCTGCGAGCGGGTTTAGAACCTCCGCGGGGATACAATAATGTGGGTTTGCCGTTTGTGTCCACACATCTGGATAGGAATGGAGCTGCTGTTGCACGGGCAGCTGGACAAGCAAGAGGCACAGATATTAACCAACTGCACCCGCTCCAAATAGATTCCCCAAATTACCGAACAAAACAAAAACAAGCGCAACTGATCTTCTAAGGTATTATGACATTCTCTCTGAAATCAATATACCAACACCTCTTGAGGATTCGATTTGCTGTAAAAATTCACTCTGAACTGTCTCAATGTCAGCCGTAATTCCTTCCGAGCGCTCAGACAGGCGCTGACTGGTTAAAAGTTTGCTTCACTTTTCAATGTCCGGCTCAATAAAATCAGTCACAGGCCCATGATCTGCTTTCCTCCTGTTCTCAGACACATCCACTTTCTACAAGGGCGCACTAACTGGTTTTCAGAGTAAGAGTCAGACTGCAGTCACCTCGTTCTCTCTCGATCCCTTTATCTCAGAGCCACCTCACAACCAGGAATGGAACTTCTCACAGAGCCAAGAATGGAATAGTTTGTCGATTCTTCCACTGATTCAGGACCGTCCATCACCAGGACGTATTCGTCCAAAAGAGTTGGGGTGAGATGGGGCTGAGTTTCGCTGTGTATCCAATCAGTCCCCGGAGAAGCACAAAAACAGTGAGTGAGGGAGAGAGAAAGAAACAAAGAAACAGATAGAGAGATAAAATATGTTCCATTTCTACCACGATATTTTTACCCAGAAATACATTCAGCTGAATGAAAGCAAATCACGTTTCCATCTTTATATTTTGTTCAGTTTCCCAAAAAAATGTTACATATCGGACTGAACTCGAAGAACGTTCCAACCGTTTATTTACAGCCAATCGGAATTCCGATTCATTCCGGAGTCAGCGGCTTGTGGGAGGAGTTGAGCAAACATTACGAATCAAAGTCGCTGCGAGCAGGGCTCGAACCTGCGCGGGAAAACCACGCTGGAGTTTAAGCCCAACGCCTTAACCACTCGGCCATCGCAGGTTCGTCCAATCTGTCATTCATTAGTAATTTGGTCGATAGAATACATGATGATCTGATGACGCAACTATCATGATCACGTGTCGGGATTCCGGCAGTTCTCCCCGGATCGCGGTCAGAGCACAAGCCAGGAGCAGCTGCACAACTATTAAGTCAGTTATTTTTATTCCAAATCCTTGGTCGCCAGTCATTGAGAGACCAGCATTTCTACATGGTGTCAGGAGTGGGCAGTATGGCAGAAGGACTCCACCGCATCAACATCCTTGGATCATAGAATCGTAGAATATCCAGCTCAGAAGGAGGCCATTCGGCCCAACGAGTCAAGACTAACCCTCCGAATGAGCACCGCAGCGACTCTCGACAGGAAGAAGTTTAATAGTTAGCATAGCATCAGCCCGGCTAGCTCAGTCGGTAGTTCATGGGACTCTTAATCCCAGGGTCGTGGGTTCGAGCCCCACGTTGGGCGGTCTACATTATTATCTGAAAATATTGATGCTGAACGAACTGTTTTGACAACAGGAACTCAAGGTTATGTCGCTGGACTGGGAATCCAGAGGTCTGAACTAACCCTTGGTGGCAAGACTTAATAAATCTGGAATTGAAATTTCGTCTCAGTAATGGCGCAGAAAGGTTCTGCTTCAGAGAGGACATATTTCCACAACAGGGAATGATTTGACACAACCACAGTGAAGATCTGTCACAGGAAGAGTCACGGTTCCACGACAGAGAGAACAGTTACACAGCAGAGAGCTCAGTTACACAGCAGGGTGCACAGTTACACAGCAGAGAGCTCAGTTACACAGCAGAGAGCTCAGTTACACAGCAGGGAGCACAGTTACACAGCAGAGAGCTCATTTACACAGCAGGGAGCACAGTTACACAGCAGAGAGCTCATTTACACAGCAGAGAGCACGGTTACACAGCAGGATATACATTTACAAACAGGGCCTATATGTGTGCAGCAGGAAACACATTTTCGTAAATAACCAGTTTTTCCATCTCAGTATCTTGCTGGTTTGCTCGGCACCTTTTCTGTGTGTCATTGTGTGTGTGTCCTGATAGTCTCTTCCTGCTTTACTGTGTGTCTTTCTCTGTCTGTCACAGCCATGCTGATGTTACGTATTAATCTCACTTTTCCCAAACAGACATTGTGATTGATAGATACAGAAAGATTTCCACACTGACATTCAGTACCAATGTTTGATAGAAACTGAATCCCACCCTCACATACAGTACTAGATATTGACTCATATTGAAGGAACCCTGCTCTCACAAACTGTTCCACAGACTGAGTTGCAGAGTGTTCCCTCCACTCGCGAACACTACCTGTGATTTCCAGATCCAGAACAAATCTCAGTCAGGTGAGTAGCAGAGTTTGATGGGTACGACATGGATTCCACAATCACCTTCTCTCCGCCACATAACCAGACGCAGTCGGCACTCGGAGTCTGTGGTCCAGATAAGAACATAAGAACTAGGAGCAGGAGTAGGCCATCTGGCCCCTCGAGCCTGCTCCACCATTCAATGAGATCATGGCTGATCTTTTGTGGACTCAGCTCCACTTTCCGGCCCTAACACCATAACCCTTAATCCCTTTATTCTTCAAAAAACTATCTATCTTTATCTTAAAAACATTTAATGAAGGGGCCTCTACTGCTTCACTGGGCAAGGAATTCCATAGATACACAACCCTTTGGGTGAAGAAGTTCCTCCTAAACTCAGTCCTAAATCTACTTCCCCTTATTTTGAGGCTATGCCCCCTCGTTCTGCTTTCGCCTGCCAGTGGAAACAACCTGCCCACATCTATCCTATCTATTCCCTTCATAATCTTTATATGTTTCAATAAGATCCTCCCTCATCCTTCTAAATTCAAACGAGTACAGCCCCAGTCTACTCAACCTCTCCTCGTAATCCAAACCCTTCAGCTCTGGGATTAACCTAGTGAATCTCCTCTGCACACCCTCCAGTGCCAGTATGTCCTTTCTCAAGTAAGGAGACCAAAACTGAACACACTACTCCATGTGTGGCCTCACTAACACCTTATACAATTGCAGCATAACCTCCCTAGTCTTAAACTCCATCCCTCTAGCAATGAAGGACAAAATTCCATTTGCCTTCTTAATCACCTGTTGCACCTGTAAACCAACTTTTTGTGACTCATGCACTAGCACACCCAGTTCTCTCTGCACAGCAGCATGTTTTAAAATTTTATCATTTAAATAATAATGCCTTTTGCTGTTATTCCTACCAAAATGGATAACCTCACATTTGTCAACATTGTATTCCATCTGCCAGACCCTAGCCCATTCACTTAGCCTATCCAAATCGCTCTGCAGACTTACAGTATCCTCTGCACTTTTTGCTTTTCCACTCATCTTAGTGTCGTCTGTACACTTGGACACATTGCCCTTGGTCCCCAACTCCAAATTACCTCTGTAAATTGTGAACAATTGTGGGCCCAACACTTATCCCTGGGGGACACCACTAGCTACTGATTGCCAACCAGAGAAACATCCATTAATCCCCACTCTTTGCTTTCTATTAACTAACCAATCCTCTATCCATGCTAATACTTTCCCCTTAATGCCATGCATGTTTATCTTATGCAGCAACCATTTGTGTGGCACCTTGTCAAAGGCTTTCTGGAAACCCAGATATACCACATCCATTGGCTCCCCATTATCTACCGCACTGGTAATGTCCTCAAAAAATTCCACTAAATTAGTTAGGCACGACCTGCCCTTTATGAACCCATGCTGCGTCTGCCCAATGGGACAATTTTCATCCAGATGCCTCGCTATTTCTTCCTTGACGATAGATTCCAGCATCTTCCCTACTACCGAAGTTAAGCTCACTGGCCTATAATTACCTGCTTTCTGCCTCCCTCCTTTTTTAAACAGTGGTGTCACGTTTGCTAATTTCCAATCCGCCGGGACCACCCCAGAATCTAGTGAATTTTGGTAAATTATCACTAGTGCATTTGCAATTTCCCTACCCATCTCTTTTAGCACTCTGGGATGCATTCCATCAGGGCCAGGAGACTTGTCTACCTTTAGCCCCATTAGCTTGCCCATCACTACTACCTTATTGATAACAATCCTCTCAAGGTCCTCACCTGTCATAGCCTCATTTACATCAGTCACTGGCATGTTATTTGTGTCTTCCACTGTGAAGACCGACCCAAAAAACCTGTTCAGTTACTCAGCCATTTCCTCATCTCACATTATCAAATCTCCCTTCTCATCCTCTAAAGGACCAATGGTTACCTTAGTCACTATTTATTTTAAAATATATTTGTAGGAAATTTTACTCTCTGTTTTTATATTCTGAGCAAGTTTACTCTCATAATCTATTTTACTCTTCTTTATAGCTTTTTTAGTAGCTTTCTGTTGCCCGCTAAAGATTTCCCAGTCCTCTAGTCTCCCACTAATCTTTGCTACTTTGTATGCTTTTTCCTTCAATTTGATACTCTCCCTTATTTCCTTAGATATCCACGGTCGATTTTCCCTCTTTCTACCGTCCTTACTTTTTGTTGGTATATACCTTTGCTGAGCACTGTGAAAAATCGCTTGTAGGGTTGTCCACTGTTCCTCAACTGTTTCACCATAAAGTCTTTGCTCCCAGTCTACCTTAGCTAGTTCTTCTCTCATCCCACTGTAAACTCCTTTCTATCAGCACAAAACACTCGTGTTTGATTTTACTTTCTCAGTCTCCATCTGTATTTTAAATTCCACCGTATTGTGATCGCTCCTTCCGAGAGGATCCCTAACTATGAGATCCTGAATCAATCCTGTCTCATTACACTGGACCAGATCTACGACCGCTTGTTCACTCGTAGGTTCCATTACATACTGTTCTTGGAAACTGTCGTGGATACATTCTATGAACTCCTCGTCAAGGCTGCCTTGACCGACCTGGTTAAACCAATCGACATGTAGATTAAAATCCCCCATGTTAACTGCTGTACAATTTCTACATGCATCAGTTATTTCTTTGTTTATTGCCTGCCCCACCATAATGTTACTATTTGTTGGCCTATAGATGACTCCTATCAGTTACTTATTGCCTTACTATTCCTGATTTCCACCCAAATGGATTCAACCTTATCCTCCATAGCACCGATGTCATCCTTTACTATTGCCCAGATGTCATCCTTAAATAATAGAGCTACACCACCTCACTTACCAACCACTCTGCCCTTCCGTATAGTTTGATTTACTCGGATATTTAACTCCCAGTCGACACCATCCTTTAACCATGTTTCAGTAATGGCCACTAAATCATAGTCATTCACGATGATTTGCACCACCATCTCATTTACCTTATTCTGATTATTACGAGCATTCAGGTAAAGTACACTTATGTTGGCTTTTTTACCTCTGTTCTGAATCTTACCACCTCGATCAGTAACCTCTCCTAAGTTATATTTCCTCTTAACCTTTCTCCTGATTTTCCTTGTGGTTGAACCCATAAAGTCATGTAACAACCTGCCGCGTCGCTTACCATTCATGTTTTTACTTCCCGTTTTATTCCTTTTAGTATTCCTGGTCCTATTCACGGAGCTCCCCTCAGTCACTGTACCTTGTACTGTCGCCCTTTTTGATTTTTGACTATGGCTTCTCTGCCTTACACTTTCCCCCTTACTGCCTTTTGTTTCTGTCCCTGTTTTACTACCTTCCAAATTCCTGCGTCGGTTCCCATCCCCCTGCCACATTAGTTTAAACTCTCCCCAACAGCTCTAGCGAACACTCTCCCTAGGACATCAATTCCAGCCCTGCCCAGGTGCAGACCGTCCGGTTTGTACTGGTCCCACCACCCCCAGAACCGGTTCCAATGCCCCAGGAATTTGAATCCCTCCCACTTGCACCATCTCTCGAGCCACGCATTCATCCTATCTATCCTCACATTCCTACTCTGACGAGCTCGTGGCACTGGTAGCAATCCTGAGATTACTACCTTTGAGGCCCTACTTTTAAGTTTAACTCCTAACTCCCTGAATTCAGCTTGTAGGACCTCACCCCGTTTTTTTTAACATATATCATCAGTGCTTATGTGCACCACGACAGCTGGCTGTTCACCCCCCCCCCCCCCAGAATGTCCTGCAGGCACTCCGAGACATCCTTTGCCCTTGCACCAGGGAGGCAAAATACCATCCTGGAGTCTCGATTGTGTCCGCAGAACCGCCTGTCTATTCCCCTTACGATTGAGTCACCTATCACTATAGCCCTGCCAATACTCTTCCTGCCCGGCTGCGCAGCTGAGTCAGCCACGGTGCCATGAACCTGGCTGCTGTTGCCTTCCCCTGGTGAGCCATCTCCCTCAACGGTATCCAAAGCGGTGTATCTGTTTTGCAGGGAGATGACCGCAGGGGACACCTGCACTGCTTTCCTACTCTTGCTCTGTCTTTTGGTCACCCATTTTCTATCTCCTTCAGTATCTTTCACCTGCGGTGTGACCAACTCGCTCAACATTGTTTTAACAAGGTTTTAGAGACAAATAGCAGAATATTGCACAATGTCAGGTTATAAGACGTAGGAGCATAAGTCAGCCATTCAGCCCATCGAATATGCTCCGTATTGCAAGGAGATCATGCTTGATCTGATATATGACGTGTTATGACCTCATACGGTGGCACGTTGTCACAGTGGTTACCTCACAGCGCCAGCGATGCGGGTTTAATTCCAGCCTTTGGTCACTGACTGTGTGGAGTTTGCACTTTCTCTCCGTGTCTGTGTGGGTTTCCTCCGGGCGCTGCGATTTCCTCGCACAGTCCAAATGTGTGCGGGTTAGGTGGAGTGTCCATGCTAAGTTGCTCCTTGGTGTTCAGAAAGTTGGGTGGTGTTACAGGGATGTGGTGGGGACACAGAGGCTCTTTCAGAGAATCGGTGCCGAGTCGATGGGCAGAATGGCCTCCTTTTACATTTTAATGATTTCATGATAACCCTCATGTCCACTTTCCCGGGTTTTTATCTCTAGATATCATGATGAAACTTTAAAACCAACATTCCAACCAAGCCCCAGGTACCAGTAACTTCTGAATGGTCGTTAATTTCCCGGCTGTCAATCATTTGGTCAGTCTGAGGAAGTCACATCCTGGAAATGTCACACATTGATCCAGTTCTAAAGTAAATTAAGTCGCTCTAGACACTGATGACCATAGGCTGCTTTCCCCTTTGAGGGTGAGATCTGACTGGTGGTGATTTAACCTGAGGATCACCATACCTCAGGCGACGAGCAATAATAATAATAATAATAATCTGTTATTGTCACAAGTTGGCTTCAATGAAGTTACTGCGAAAAGCACGAGTCACCACATTCCGGCGCCTGTTCGGGGAGGCTGGAACGGGAATTGTGAGAAAGCGGGATTTTCATGATTCAGTTCTAGTATAACCGTGTGATCTGAATCTAATTTATCTGGTGTTCTCTTAGACAATCTTGTCTCACAGTGAGGCAAACCTCACTGACTGGATAGACGAGTGATCGTTCTTCCGTCTTGTCATGGCCGGACCCGCTGAATATGGAGGCATATCCTGTGTGGCAGGATTTAGCTCCAACTCAATCTATAAGTTTGTGGATGATACCACTGTGGTAGGTCGTATCGCAAACAATGACGAATCAGATACAGGAGGTAGATAAATCACTTGGTTGCATAGTGTACCTAAAACAGCCTGTCTCTAAATGTCGGAAAGATCAAGGAACTGATCATCGACGCCAGGAAGCGTTGCACAACACACACACCCCTCTACATCAATGGCTGCGAAGTGGAGATGGTGGATAGCATTACATTTCCGGGTGTCACCCTCACCAACAGTCTGCCCTGGTCCACTCATGTTGATGCAACAGTCTAGAAACCCAACATCGTCTCTACCTCCTATGGAAGGAGAGGAAATTCGTCATGTCTGCATCGACTCTCGCAAACGTCTACAGATGTACCACAGAGAGCATCCTATCGGGCTGCATCACAGCTTGGGATCGCAACTGCTCGGCCCAAGGTCGCAAGAAACTGCAGTGTGGTGACATCAGCCCAACGTATCACACAAGCTTGCCACCCGCACAGTGATTCTGTCTCCAACTCCCGCTGCCGCAGGACAGCAGACAACATTATCAGTGACCCTCCCACCCAGGTTTTGCCTTTTTACAGATTATTCCATCAGGCAGAAGGTACAGAAGTCTGAAGACCCGCACATCCAGACATAGGAACAGCTTCTTTCCCACAGCTACTAGACTCCTCAACAACTCTCCCTCGGACTGATCTGTTCCCTGTAAGAACACTATTCACGACGCCCTATGCTGCTCTTGCTCATGGGTTTGCTTTGTTTGGCCCCTTGTTCCGCACTGTAACCAATCACTGTTTGTCCATGTACCATTTGTCAATGTACTCTGTCGATTATACTTTTTCTGTCTACTATCTATGTAATGTGTATGTTCCCTTGGTAGCAGAAAAATAATTTTCATGGGACAATAAATCAAATCAAAGTGGTTCCTCTCTCACTATCCGATCAATTCATCTCAATCAGAACAAGACTGAATTTTGAATTCTCGCTTTTCCAACACAACTCGCTGCAATCTGGCCTGACAACTTGGACTGGATTGTCACATCAGTTACTGCAGACCCATCTTGGAAAAATGAGTCCCACTTCCGAGCAACTAGCGGATGAAAAATCGACGAGGATGGGATTCGAACGCACAGAGAATTAGCAGTCCAACGCCTTAACCACTCGGCCACCTCAACCCACAAATGCATGCGTCAAAAAGTCTTAATTCGTGTTGCATCCATGAATTGATGGAAAATATGCGCCACTTTGTCTTCACTGGTTGGTTTAGCACAGGGCTAAATCACTGGCTTGGAAAGCAGACCAAGGCAGGCCAGCAGCATGGTTCAATTCCCGTACCAGCCTCCCCGAACAGGCGCCGGACTGTGGCGACTAGGGGCTTTCCACAGTAACTTCATTTGAAGTCTCCTTGTGACAATAAGCGATTTTCATCTCATTTCATTTCATTTCAGCCCGGTGGTCAATGATAGAAATGCAGATTTTGTCAGTAAAACGAATTCCTAGCATATTCAGGGACTTTTGAGAATGGACTGATGTGAAACACTTCAATATCATGTCCAAGATGTTTCCACACAGTGTGAAAGGCCCCCGCTGAAAGACTGGAATCAACCAGCATTTGACAGCAAAAACAAACGCTGCCGGCTTCACAGAGGAATCCGTCGATCATCGGAACACACACTTCACGATGGACATAGTCTGATCATTGAGTTACCGGTATCTCCAGGAAATAGAGTATATTCTTTCAGCGAGTCATGAAAGTATACTTGGAGCAGATTAATGATAAATTATTGTGTTGGGATGAGACTATTCCTGGTAGAAAGGTAAATTTTTCAGAAAGTGCCTCAATATTCAGCGGGTCCGTCCATGACAAGACTGAAGAACGATCACTCGTCTATCCAATCGGTGAGGTTTGCCTTACCATGAGACAATATTAACAGAGACAACACCAGGTTAATTAGATTCTGATCACACGGTAAATATAGAACGGAATCATGAAAACCCAGCCTTCACAACCTTGCCCCTCGCCTGGGGTATGGTGATAATGAATGGCTTAGATAGGGTGGACGTAGGGGAGTTGTTTCCATTAGCAGGGGAGACTAGGACCCGGGGGCACAGCCTTAGAATAAAAGGGAGTCACTTTAGAACAGAGATGAGGAGAAATTTCTTCAGCCAGAGAGTGGTGGGTCTGTGGAATTCATTGCCACTCTGCCCATCGACTCTGCGGTGGAGGCCGGGACGTTGAATGTCTTTAAGACAGAAGTTGATAAATTCTTGATTTCTCGAGGAATTAAGGGCTATGGAGAGAGAGCGGGTAAATGGAGTTGCAATCAGCCATGATTGATTGGTGGAGTGGACTCGATGGGCCGAATGGCCTTACTTCCGCTCCTATGTCTTATGGTCTTATGATCCTCAGGTTAAATCACCACCAGTCAGATCTCACCGTCAACGGGGAAAGCAGCCTATGGTCATCAGGGACTAGAGCGACTTAATTTACTTTAGAACTGGATCAATGTATGACATTTCCAGGACGTGACTTCCTCAGACTGACCAAATGATAGACAGTCGGGAAATTAACGACCATTGAGGAGTTATTGGTACCTGAGGCTTGGTTGGAATGTTGGTTTTAAAGGTTCATCATGAAATCTAGATATAAAAACCCGGGAAAGTGGACATGAGGATTATCATGAAATCATTAAAATGTAAAAGGAGGCCACTCTGCCCATCGACTCTGCACCGACCCTGTGGCAGCGTCCCTATCTCTGCACCACATCCCTGTAACACCACCCACCTTTCTGAACACTATGGGGCAATTTAGCATGGGCAGTCCACCTAAGACGCACACATTTGGACTGTGCGAGGAAATCCGGAGGAAACCCACACAGACACGGAGAGAAAGTGCAAACTCCACACAGTCAGTGACCAAAGGCTGGAATTGAACCCGGATCGCGGGCGCTGTGAGGTAGCCACTGTGACAACGTGCCACCGTATGAGGTCATAACACGTCATATATCAGATCAATCATAATCTCATTAAAATACGGAGCATATTCGATGGGCTGAAAGGCTTACTTCTGCTCCTACGTCTTATACCCTGGTATTGTGTAAATGTGTTCCGGTTCTTCTGTAAAACTCTTGTTAAAACAACACATGCACCGCGTGTCGACTGCATCTGATTATCTGGCGCAGAGAAGGCGATTGTGGAATCCATGTCCTACCCATCAAACTCTGCTACTCACCTGACTGAGATTTGTTCTGTATCTGTAAATCACAGGTAGTGTTCGCGAGTGGAGGGAACACTCTGCACCTCAGTCTCTGGAACAGGTTGTGAGAGCAGAATTCCTTCATTATGAGTCAATGTCTGGGACTGTATGTGAGGGTGGGTTTCAGTCTCTATTAGACATTGGTACTGAATGTCAGTGCGGAAATCTTTCTGTATCTATCAATCACAATTATTGTTTGGGAAAAGTGAGATTAATACGTAACATCAGCACGGCTGTAACAGACAGAGAAAGACACACAGAAAAGCAGGAAGAGACTATCAGGACACACACAATGACACAGAAAAGGTGCTGAGGTGGAGAAGGCCCTGTTTGTAAATGTATATCCTGCTGTGTAACTGAGCTCTCTGAAATGCAACTGTTCTCTCTCCATCGTGGAACCGTGAGTCTGCCGGTGACAGATCTTCACTGTGGTTCAGTCAAATCAATCCCTGTTGTGGAAATATGATCCGTCTGAAGCAGTACATGAGACGAAATTTCAATTCCAGATTTATTAAATCTTGTCACCAAGGGTTAGTTCAGACCCCTGGATTCACAGTCCAGCGACATAACCTTGTGTTCCTGTTATGAAGACAGTTCATTCAGCATCAATATTTCCCGATAATAATATATACGCGCCCAACGTGGGGCTCGATTAAGAGTCCCATGCTCTACCGACTGAGCTAGCCGGGCTGCTGGTGCAGTATCTATTAAACCTCTTCTTGAAGAGAGTTGCTGCGGTGCTCATTCGGAGGGTCAGTGCTGACTCGTTGGGCCGAATGGCCTCCTTCTGCGCTGGAGATTCTACGATTCTATGATTCAAGGAGGTTGATGCGGTGGAGTCCTTCTGCCATACTGCCCACTCCTGACACCATGTAGAAATGCTGGTCTCTCAATGACTGGCGACCAAGGAGCTGTAATAAAAAATAACTGATTTAATAATTGAGCAGCTGCTCCTGGCTTGTGCTCTGACCGCGATCCGGGGAGAACTGCCGGAATCCACACACGTGATCATTTTAATTGCGTCATCAGGTCATCATGTGACCATTCGGTCTGCACAGGTCTCCCTCTGTAATTTCTAGATTTCATCATTATAATTTTCTTCCAGACTGGGAAGTGTAGTGCTGCTGCATTTGAAAAGAAACATGAATTTCTAATATATTTCCAATTTAACTGATGTTGTGACACAAAATATTTATTCAGTGGAATTGTGCGTTTAGGGAGCTGAGATTTCCGAGTCTCTCCAAATCGAATGGTCATTTTCAACGAAAATTCAATCCCTCCACACATAAACCCCGGGGCACCGTTGATCGTTTGAATGCAACAACTTCCTGGAGTGATTCCAGGCTGGTTTGAGAATTTTTCTATCGACCAAATTGATGTTGAATGACGCAGCTGTGATGGGCGAGTGGTTGGACTTCAAATGAAATAGGGTTTTCCCGCGCAGATTCGAATCCTGCTCGCAGTGACTGTGATTCGAAATGTTTGTTTAACTCCCCCGGGAAGCTGCCGGCTCGACAATTAATCGGAATTTCGGTTGGTTGTCTGTTAACGGTGTGAACATTTATCGAATACAGTTTTTTCGAAATACGTTCTTTTTAAAAACTAAACGGGGCTGGTTTAGCACAGGGCTAAATCGCTGGCATTGAAAGCAGACCAAGGCAGGCCAGCAGCACGGTTCAATTCCCGTACCAGCCTCCCCGAACAGGCGCCGGAATGTGGCGACTAGGGTCTTTTCACAGTAACTTCATTTGAAGCCTACTTGTGACAATAAGCGATTTTCATTTCATTCTTCAATATAAAGATAAATAAGGAACTCACTCTCAAAGCAACAATAAATGAATAATAACGTTTCCTGCAGCGTTTGGAAGGAGAAGCAGGAATGGCAGCGAATGGAAACGTGGTTTGATTTCATTCAACTGAATGTATTTCTGGGGAACATGATCGAGGCAGAAATGGAACATACTTGAAATTTTTTTTCTGTTTTCTTTCCTTTGTCTCTCTATCTATTTCTTTGTTTTCTTTTCTCTCCCCACTCCTTGTTTTTGTGCTTCTCCGGGGGCTGATTGGATACACAGTGAAACTCAGCCCCATCTCATCCCAACTCTTTTGGACGAATACGTCCTGGTGATGGACGGTCCTGAATCAGTGGAAGAATCGACAAACTATTCCATTCTTGGCTCTGTGAGAAGTTCCATTCCTGGTTGTGAGGTGGCTCTGAGATAAAGGGATCGAGAGAGAATGAGGTGACTGCAGTCTGACTCTTACTCTGAAAACCAGTTAGTGCGCCCTTGTAGAAAGTAGATGTGTCTGAGAACAGGAGGAAAGCAGATCATGGGCCTGTGACTGATTTTATTGAGCCGGACCTTGAAAAGTGAAGCAAACTTCGAACCAGTCTTCAAAGAGCGAGAAGGGATCCAGGAGTTTACAGAGAGTGCAGCTGACTGGGAGCAGAGTCGGAGGGCGAGGTCCAGTTGGTCCACAGGGCAGCTATATTCTGTAAGGTAAGAGGGGCTGGAGGCTAGGCCAGTTGCATGCTCCTTCTGTAGGATGTGGGTGGTGAGGGATACCACAGGTGTCCCCAAAGACTATACCTGCGGGAAGTGCACCCAACTCCAGCTCCTCGGAGACCGTGTTAGGGAACTGGAGCTGGAGCTGGATGAACTTCAGATCATCTGGGAGGCAGAAGGGGTTATAGAGACGAGTTAACGGGAGGTAACCTCACCCAAGGTACAGGACAAGAGTAGCTGGGTTACAGTCAGGGGAAAGAAAACAAACAGGCAGACAGTGCAGGGATCCCTCGTGGCCGTTCCCCTTCAAAACAAGTATACAATTTTGGATGCTGTTGGGGGGGATGAACTACCGGGGGAAGGTCCTAGCGGCCAGGTCTCTGGCACTGAGTCTGGCTCTGGGGCTCAGAAGGGAAGGGGGAGAATAGAAAAGCAATAGTAATAGGAGATTCAATGGTTAGGGGAATAGATAGGAGATTCTGTGGTCGCGAGCGAGACTCCCGGAAGGTATGTTGCCTCACGGGTGCCAGGGACAGGGATGTCTCAGATTTTGTCTTCAGGAGCCTTAAGGGGGAGAGTGAGCAGCCAGAAGTCGTGGTGCACATTGGTACCAACGACATTGGTCGTAAAAGGGGTGTGGAGGTAATAAACGAGTTTAGGGAGTTAGGCTGGAAGTTAAGAGCCAGGACAGACAGAGTTGTCATCTCTGGTTTGTTGCCGGTGCCACATGATAGCGAGGCTAGGAATAGGGAGAGAGTGCAGTTGAACACGTGGCTGCAGGAATGGCGCAGGAGGGTGGGCTTCAGGTATTTGGATAATTGGTGTGCATTTTGGGGAAGGTGGGACCTGTACAAGCAGGATGGGTTGCATTTGAACCAGAGGGGCACCCATATCATGTGAGGGAGATTTTCTAGTACTCTTCGGGAGGGTTTAAACAAATTTGGCAGGGGAATGGGAACCGGATTGGTAGTCCAGCAACTAAGGTAGCCGATATTCAGGACTCCAAAGCGTGCAGTGAGGCAGTGGGGAAGGGAACACTGACAAAGGAGAGTACTTGCAGACACGGAGATGGGTTGAAGTGTATATACTTCAACGCAAGAAGCATCAGGAATAAGGTGGGTGAATGCATGGATCGGTACTTGGGACTACGATGTGGTGGCCATCACGGAAACTTGGATAGAAGAGGGGCAGAAATGGTTGTTGGAGGTCCCTGGTTGTAGATGTTTCAATAAGATTAGGGAGGGTGGTAAAAGAGGTGGGGGGGGGCGTTTTTAATTAGAGATAGTATAACAGATGCAGAAAGGAAGTTCGAGGAGTATCTGCTTACTGAGGTAGTATGGGTTGAAGTCAGAAGTAGGAAAGGAGCTGTCTTCTTGTTGGGAGTTTTCTATAGGCCACCCAATGGTAGCAGAGATGTGGAGGAACAGATTAGGGAACAGATTTTGGAAAGGTGCAGAAGTCACAGGATAGTAGACATGGGTGACATCAACTTCCCAAACATTGAGTGGAAACTCTTTCGATCAAATAGTTTGGATGGGGTGGTGTTTGTGCAGTGTGTCCAGGAAGATTTTCTAACACAGTATGCAGATTGTCCGACCAGAGGGGAGGCCATATTGGATTTGGGACTTGGCAATGAACCAGGGCAAGTGATAGATTTGTTAGTGGGGGAGCATTTTGGAGATAGTGACCACAATTCTGTGACTTTCACTTTAGTAAAGGAGAGGGATAGGTGCGTGCAATAGGGCAAGGTTTACAATTGGGAGAAGGGTAAATACGATGTTGTCAGACAAGAATTCAAGTGCATAAGTTGGGAACATTGGCTGTCAGGGAAGGACACAAGTGAAATGTGGAACTTGTTCAAGGAACAGGTACTACGTGTCCTTGATATGTATGTCCCTGTCAGGCAGGGAAGAGATGGTCGAGTGAGGGAACTATGGTTGACAAGAGAAGTTGAATGTCTTGTTAAGAGGAAGAAGGAGACTTATGTAAGGCTGAGGAAACAAGGTTCAGACAGGGCGCTGGAGGGATACAAGATAGCCAGGAGGGAAATGAAGAAAGGGATTAGGAGAGCTAAGAGAGGGCATGAAAACTCTTTGGCGGGTAGGATCAAGGAAAACTTGTGAGACATATGTGAAAGACTAGAGTGAGGGTAGGACCGATCAAGGACAGTAGCGGGAGATTGTGTATTGAGTCTAAAGAGACATGAGAGGTCTTGAACGAGTACTTTTCTTCAGTATTTACAAATGAGAGGGGCCATATTGTTGGTGAGGACAGTGTGAAACAGACTGGTAAGCTCGAGGAAATACTTGTTAGGAAGGAAGATGTGTTGGTCATTTTGAAAAACTTTAGGATAGACAAGTCCCTCGGGCCTGACGGGATATATCCAAGGATTCTATGCGAAGCATGGGATGAAATTGCAGAGCCGTTGGCAATCGTCTTTTCATCCTCACTGTCAACAGGGGTGGTACCAGGGGATTGGAGAGTGGCGAATGTCGTACCCGTGTTCAAAGGGAATAGGGATAACCATGGGAATTACAGGCAAGTTAGTCTTACTTCGGTGGGAGGCAAAGTAATGGAAAGGGTACTGAGGGATAGGATTTCTGAACATCTGGAAAGACACTGCTTGATTAGGGATAGTCAGCACGGATTTGTGAGGGGTAGGTGTTGCCTTACAAGTCTTATTGAATTCTTTGAGGAGGTGACCAAGCATGTGGATGAAGGTAAAACAGTGGATGTACTGTACATGGATTTTAGTCAGGCATTTGATAAGTTTCCTCATGGTAGGCTTATGCAGAAAGTAAGGAGGCATGGGATAGTGGGAAATTTGGCCAGTTGGATAACGAACTGGCTAACTGATAGAAGTCAGAGAGTGGTGGTGGATGGCAAACATTTCGCCTGGATCCCAGTTATCAGTGGCGTACCGCAGGGATCAGTTCTGGGTCCTCTGCTGTTTGTGATTTTCATTAATGACTTGGATGAGGGAGTTGAAGGGTGCGTCAGTAAATTTGCAGACGATACGAAGATTGGTGGAGTTGTGGATAGTGAGGAGGGCTGTTGTCGGCTGCAAAGAGACATAGATAGGACGCAGAGCTGGGCTGAGAAGTAGCAGATGGAGTTTAAACCTGAAAAGTGTGAGTTTGTCCATTTTGGAAGGAGAAATATGAATGTGGAATACAGAGTTAACGGTAGGGTTCTTGGCAATGTGGAGGAGCAGAGGGATCTTGGGGTCTATGTTCATACATCTTTGAAAGTTGCCACTCAAGTGGTTAGAGCTGTGAAGAAGGCCTATGGTGTGCTAGCATTCATTAGCAGAGGGATTGAATTTAAGAGCCGTGAGGTGATGATGCAACTGTACAAAACCCTGGTAAGGCCACATTTGGAGTACTGTGTACAGTTCTGGTTGCCTCATTTTAGGAAGGATGTGGAAGCTTTGGAAAAGGTGCAAAGGAGATTTGCCAGGATGTTGCATGGAATGGAGAGTAGGTCTTACGAGGAAAGATTGAGGATGCTCGGCCTTTTCTCATTAGAACAGAGAAGGGTGAGGGGCGACTTGATAGATGATCAGGGGAATAGATAGAGTAGACAGTCAGAGACGTTTCCCCTGGGTGGACCAAACCATTACAAGGGGACATAAATTTAAGGTGAATGGTGGAAGATATAGGGGGGATGTCAGAGGTAGGTTCTTTACCCAGAGTGTAGTGGGGTCATGGAATGCACTGCCTGTGGAAGTAGTTGAGTCGGAAACATTAGGGACTTTCAAGCAGCTATTGGATAGGTACATGTATTACGGTAGAATGATATAGTGTATATTAATTTCTTCTTAAGGGCAGCACGGTAGCATTGTGGATAGCACAATTGCTTCACAGCTCCAAGGTCCCAGGTTCGATTCCGGCTTGGATCACTGTCTGTGCGGAGTCTGCACATCCTCCCTGTGTGTGCATGGGTTTCCTCCGGGTGCTCCGTTTTCCTCCCACAGTCCAAGGGTGGGGTGCTCTTTCCGGGGGCTGGTGCAGATCGATTGGCCGAATGGCCTCCTTCGGCACTGTAAATTCTATGATTAATCTGGGTCGGCACATCATCGTGGGCCAAAGGGCCTGTTCTGTGCTGTAATGTTCTATCACTCATACCTTAACCATGAGGCCACTGATGAAGTCATGATGACTTCGAATTTCTCCTAAAATGCCAACTGAACACACTGACTGGCAGAATTACATTACCCACGTGATTGGCGAGACGCATCCACAGGCTGACTTGGCGAGTGGTGAAAACTGACATCACTGCTTCTGATCATCACCATAACAGAGAGATAAATGTCACATTGTTCATTCACATTTCTGATTTATAATTGTGGGGAAACTGATGGGCTTTGGGACGCAATTAAAAGTTATTTTAACTGAGATCAAATCAGCGGCTGGCTAGTTGGCCTGGGAAGACCTGTGCCACACACAGGAACAGAGACTGCAGATAGAGAATGAATCGAATATTCACATGTCACACCGGAGAACACATCGGAGAACACTTCAGCAGTCAAGGACATTCAGCCTCTGATCTCCGGGTAAGCGTTCTCCAAGGCGGCCTTCAGGCCGCGCGACATCGCAGAGCTGCCGAACAGAAACATGTAGCCAAGTTCCGCACACATGAGTACGGCCTCAACCGGGACCTTGGATTCATGTCGCATGACATTCACCCCCCACCATCTGGCCTGGGCTTGCGAAATACTCAGCAAGAGCAATGACTGGGCCCGTATGTGTTTTATTCTGTTCAGTATGAAGTCTGACAACACCAGGTTAAA
This sequence comes from Scyliorhinus torazame, assembly GCF_047496885.1. Lineage (NCBI taxonomy): Eukaryota > Metazoa > Chordata > Chondrichthyes > Carcharhiniformes > Scyliorhinidae > Scyliorhinus > Scyliorhinus torazame. Next base: position 151,963 of record NW_027308117.1, on the reverse strand, counting down.
GTCCAACAGGTTTGTTTCAAACACTCGCTTTCGGAGCACTGCTCCTTCCTCAGGTCCTGGTTTGTTCTGTTTGCAGTGGAGGCCAACAAACCCAAAATACCCCAATTTACCCAATGATCCCAGTACAAAAAGCAAGAGACAAAAATTGTTTCTTTTGATTTTATTTTAACAACGAAACCAAATTGAACAGGAATAAAGAAGCGCATTGAGCTGATACAATAAGCTTCGGGAGGCAATGAGAAGCTGGTTTGAGTGAATCTTGATCATCGGTTAGCTCGTTGGTCTAGGGGTATGATTATGTCTGAGAAAGCTTCCATTTGCGATAAAATGCGAGAGGTCACGTGTTCAAATCCCAGACGAGTCTTGTATTTTTTTAATAAGGACAATCGATATGGTGTCATTGACTGAAATCGGGAGCAGGTTTGAGCTCCAGAGAATATATCAGTGCTGAACATGTGAAGACACGAACACGACATTTAAAGACCGTTTCACCATGGTGTCGGAATCTGAATTTATCCTCAAATATCAAGTAAAACAAACGAACGCTTGTGCATCCAGGTCGTTGGCTGAATGCAATGTTTGTATGTAACCCCGATAAACCTTTGGTTTATATGCTGAACAAGAATCTTTCAATCTCCGCCTTAGAAATAATCAATGTCCCGCTTCCGTCGCCTTCTGAGGCAGAGTTCCAAAGTCGCACAACTCTCTGGGAGTGAGAAATTTCCTCATCTCCGTCCGAAAGTTGCTAGTGTCACACGGGAGGGTTTAAACTAGTATGGCAGGGGGGTGGGCACGGGAGCAATAGGTCAGAAGGTGAGAGCATTGAGGGAGAACTAGGGAATAGGGACAGTGTGGCTCTGAGGCAGCGCAGACTGGGAGAAGTTGCTGAACACAGCGGGTCTGGTGGCCTGAAGTGCATATGTTTTAATGCAAGGAGCATTACGGGTAAGGCAGATGAACTTAGAGCTTGGATTACTACTTGGAACTATGATGTTGTTGCCATTACAGAGACCTGGTTGAGGGAAGGGCAGGATTGGCAGCTAAACGTTCCAGGATTTAGATGTTTCAGGCGGGATAGAGGGGGATGTAAAAGGGGAGGCGGAGTTGCGCTACTTGTTCAGGAGAGTATCACAGCTATACAGCGAGAGGACACCTCAGAGGGCAGTGAGGCTATATGGGTAGAGATCAGGAATAAGAAGGGTGCAGTCACAATGTTGGGGGTATACTACAGGCCTCCCAACAGCCAGCGGGAGATAGAGGAGCAGATAGGTAGACAGATTTTGGAAAAGAGTAAAAACAACAGGGTTGTGGTGATGGGAGACTTCAACTTCCCCAATATTGACTGGGACTCACTTAGTGCCAGGGGCTTAGACGGGGCAGAGTTTGTAAGGAGCATCCAGGAGGGCTTCTTAAAACAATATGTAAACAGTCCAACTAGGGAAGGGGCGGTACTGGACCTGGTATTGGGGAATGAGCCCGGCCAGGTGGTAGATGTTTCAGTAGGGGAGCATTTCGGTAACAGTGACCACAATTCAGTAAGTTTTAAAGTACTGGTGGACAAGGATAAGAGTGGTCCGAGGATGAATGTGCTAAATTGGGGGAAGGCTAATTATAACAATATTAGGCGGGAACTGAAGAACATAGATTGGGGGCGGATGTTTGAGGGCAAATCAACATCTGACATGTGGGAGGCTTTCAAGTGTCAGTTGAAAGGAATACAGGACAGGCATGTTCCTGTGAGGAAGAAAGATAAATACGGCAATTTTCGGGAACCTTGGATGACGAGTGATATTGTAGGCCTCGTCAAAAAGAAAAAGGAGGCATTTGTCAGGGCTAAAAGGCTGGGAACAGACGAAGCCTGTGTGGCATATAAGGAAAGTAGGAAGGAACTTAAGCAAGGAGTCAGGAGGGCTAGAAGGGGTCATGAAAAGGCATTGGCAAATAGGGTTAAGGAAAATCCCAAGGCTTTTTACACTTACATAAAAAGTAAGAGGGTAGCCAGGGAAAGGGTTGGCCCACTGAAGGATAGGCAAGGGAATCTATGTGTGGAGCCAGAGGAAATGGGCGAGGTACTAAATGAATACTTTGCATCAGTATTCACCAAAGAGAAGGAATTGGTAGATGTTGAGTCTGGAGAAGGGGGTGTAGATAGCCTGGGTCACATTGTGATCCAAAAAGACGAGGTGTTGGGTGTCTTAAAAAATATTAAGGTAGATAAGTCCCCAGGGCCGGATGGGATCTACCCCAGAATACTGAAGGAGGCTGGAGAGGAAATTGCTGAGGCCTTGACAGAAATCTTTGGATCCTCGCTGTCTTCAGGGGATGTCCCGGAGGACTGGAGAATAGCCAATGTTGTTCCTCTGTTTAAGAAGGGTGGCAGGGATAATCCCGGGAACTACAGGCCGGTGAGCCTTACTTCAGTGGTAGGGAAATTACTGGAGAGAATTCTTCGAGACAGGATCTACTCCCATTTGGAAGCAAATGGACGTATTAGTGAGAGGCAGCACGGTTTTGTGAAGGGGAGGTCGTGTCTCACTAACTTGATAGAGTTTTTCGAGGAGGTCACTAAGATGATTGATGCAGGTAGGGCAGTAGATGTTGTCTATATGGACTTCAGTAAGGCCTTTGACAAGGTCCCTCATGGTAGACTGGTACAAAAGGTGAAGTCACACGGGATCAGGGGTGAACTGGCAAGGTGGATACAGAACTGGCTAGGCCATAGAAGGCAGAGGGTAGCAATGGAGGGATGCTTTTCTAATTGGAGGGCTGTGACCAGTGGTGTTCCACAGGGATCAGTGCTGGGACCTTTGCTCTTTGTAGTATATATAAATGATTTGGAGGAAAATGTAACTGGTCTGATTAGTAAGTTTGCAGACGACACAAAGGTTGGTGGAATTGCGGATAGCGATGAGGACTGTCTGAGGATACAGCAGGATTTAGGTTGTCTGGAGACTTGGGCGGAGAGATGGCAGATGGAGTTTAACCTGGACAAATGTGAGGTAATGCATTTTGGAAGGGCTAATGCAGGTAGGGAATATACAGTGAATGGTAGAACCCTCAAGAGTATTGAAAGTCAAAGAGATCTAGGAGTACAGGTCCACAGATCACTGAAAGGGGCTACACAGGTGGAGAAGGTAGTCAAGAAGGCATACGGCATGCTTGCCTTCATTGGCCGGGGCATTGAGTATAAGAATTGGCAAGTCATGTTGCAGCTGTATAGAACCTTAGTTAGGCCACACTTGGAGTATAGTGTTCAATTCTGGTCGCCACACTACCAGAAGGATGTGGAGGCTTTAGAGAGGGTGCAGAAGAGATTTACCAGAATGTTGCCTGGTATGGAGGGCATAAGCTATGAGGAGCGATTGAATAAACTCGGTTTGTTCTCACTGGAACGAAGGAGGTTGAGGGGCGACCTGATAGAGGTATACAAAATTATGAGGGGCATAGACAGAGTGGATAGTCAGAGGCTTTTCCCCAGGGTAGAGGGGTCAATTACTAGGGGGCATAGGTTTAAGGTGAGAGGGGCAAAGTTTAGAGTAGATGTACGAGGCAAGTTTTTTACGCAGAGGGTAGTGGGTGCCTGGAACTCACTACCGGAGGAGGTAGTGGAGGCAGGGACGATAGGGACATTTAAGGGGCATCTTGACAATTATATGAATAGGATGGGAATAGAAGGATACGGACCCAGGAAGTGTAGAAGATTGTAGTTTAGTCGGGCAGTATGGTCGGCACGGGCTTGGAGGGCCGAAGGGCCTGTTCCTGTGCTGTACATTTCTTTGTTCTTTGTTTGTTCTTTGAAAAGGGCGAAATCCTTGTTTTTAACTGCCCAGTAGTTCTGCTCTCACCCACAAGCAGTGACATCCTTTCCACGTCCACCTTGTCAAGACCATTCAAAATCTGATGTACTTCAATCAAATTAACTGTCAGTCTTCACATCTCCACTGGAAACAAGTGCAGTCTGTCTAACCTTTCCTCAATAGAAACCCCGCTCATTACTGGCACCAATCGAGGAAACCTCCTCTGAACCGTCTCCAGCGTATTTACATCTTTCCCCAAATAAGGAAACCCAAACTGCACCGAATTGGCGAAATGTTACAGCTCCTGGAATAAAAGGGACAGTAGCAATATGGATATAAATGTGGTTGAATAATCAGAAACAGAATACAATGGTCAATCGAACCTTTTCGGACTGGAAGAAGGTTTGTAGTGTTCCACGTGGGTTCCTGCTGGCATATTTGCTTTCCCTGATATATAACAATGTGCTAGATCATGGTGCACAGGGAACAGTTTCAAAGTTTGATGATGGTACAAACTTGGAAATTTTGTAAACTGAGACGTGGACAATCCAGATAGAACTTGAAAAAACAAAAGAAGATTTTCAATCTGGAGACGTGTGAGATGATGCATTTTGGTAGGGAATATAGAATCATAGAATTTACAGTGCAGAAGGTGGCCATTCGGACGATGGAATCTGCACCGGCTCTTCAAAGAGCACCCCCATGAAGCCAACACATCCACCCTATCCCCGCATCCCAGCAACCCCATCTAACATAAGGGCAATTTAGCATGGCCAATCCACCTAACCACCACATCTTTGGAGGGTGGGAGGAAACCGGAGGACCCGGAGGAAACCCACGCAGACACAGGGAGAGCACAGACACTGATCCAAGCGTGATCCGAACCTGAGACCCAGCGCTTTGTGAAGCCATAGTGCTAACCACTATGCTACGGTGCTGCCATTCAAATATTTATGGGATGAAGGAGCAGAGAGAAGTGGGTGTATGTGTGGATAGATCATTGAAGGTAGCAGGACAGGTGGAGAGAACAGACAATAAAGCAGATCTTATTCTGGGTTTATTCCGAATGGAAAAGAGAACAAGAGGAAGGAGGTTATGCTGAATCTGTACAAGGCGCCAGTTAGACATCAGATGGAATATTTTGCACAGCTCTGGGAGCCACAATATTGGAAGGCTGTGGCCGTATTGGGCAGCGTGCAGAAGAGGTTTACAGGATTGGTTCCATTTATGAGGATAGATTAGAGATGTTGGGAATGTTCTCCTTCGACAGGATAAGGCTGAGGGTAGATTTGATCGAGATGTTCAAAATCATGAGCGGGCGAGGCGGAGTAAATAGAGAGAAACAGTTCCCCCGAGTTAAAAGAGCAAAAACGAGAGGGCACAGACTTCAGTTGATTTGCAAAGGAAGCAGATGTTTGAAAAATAGGCACTTTTGCACAACGAGTGCTTCGGGTCTGGAATGCACTGACTGGAAGTGTGGTGCAGGCAGGTTCAACTGAAGCGTTCAAGAGGGCATCAGGTGATTACTTGAATAGAAAACAATTGTAGAAGTTCGGGGACAGGGCCGGGGAATGGCACGAAGTCGTAATGCTTGTTTGGAGACACGGTGCAAACACGATTATCCAAATTACCTCTTTCTGCGCTGTAACCATTCTCTGATTCTGTGATGTGGTTGCACCAATTCACTGTGTCACTCAAGAATAACTCCCTTACTTTTATGTTCAACTCCTCTCGTAATAAGGATAGAATTCTACTCACCTTCTTAATTACTTGTTGCACTGACTCACTCAGTTTTCGTGATTCATGCATCAGCAAACCGAGATCCCTCGTTATTCTGCAGCCGTTGGACATCGAAGTAAAGCTCTATTTATTTTTACTCTACCTGCCAAAGCGAAACCCTGCGCTTTTTAAACATTGCTTTGGAGCTGCCAGGTTTCTGTCACTCACTCAACCTCTCTGTATCCGTCTGTAATCTGCTTCTGTCCTCTTCACAACATACTTCACTCCCTATCGTTGTGTGATTTTCAAAACTTCCCCACACAATGGGCTTTGTCCAGATATAAAATCCTGGAACAAGCAGAAAAACTCTGTGAGCCTGACGTGATTTAACACGCAGCCTTCGGATCGGCATTCAGAAGCGCTATCGGGCGCCACAAGACCTCCTGTCGAAGATTAAATTTCAATGCTGACAGATTTCCTCATTTACACCTTGATTATATTCTGTAAAGTGACGATCAGAGAGAATCATGTAAGGAAACAGAATATTCGCTCCCTCGCTCCTTTCCCTCTTCCTGTTGATTTACATCGAATGGAAGAGTAACAGGAAAAACAAATAACCAGAGAGCAGAAACACAACATTACCCTGTGGGGTCAATTTATTCTGAAATGTGTCAATATATTGAGTGAGTGAGAAATACTTTAGCCTTTAGAGTTCAAAATGAATCTGAATCTGATTGAACCCACGAATGATAGAGTTTTATGTCCTTTTGTTTCTAATCGGTGAGATGCTGCAAATTGTGGACCAGCAGTTCCCCAAGTACAAGGGAGCAGTTCCATCCTTTCTTTTCTTCCTTCCTACATTGTTCTCTCCGTTTCTCCTTTCTCTCCCAGATGCTAAAATGTTGGGAATTCCAATTTAATTTCCTTTTCAGGCGGTGTTTTGTCAATTCCAAACGATTTTGAACATTCCAATCGAATGGATTTGTTATTTCCCATTGTTGCTTCCTGTGTTTATTGTGTTGTATTCTCTCACTGTCTGTTTATGATCAATGTTCCGTCTCACTGTCTGTTCCTGTGAAGATCAGCGGCACCTCCCGCCTAGCAGCCTTTAAGTTGCTCTGCGCCAATCATAGAAACATAGACAATTGGAGCAGAAGGAGGCCCTTCGGCCCTTCGTGCCTTCTCTGCCATTCATTGTGATCATGGCTGATCATCCAACCCAATTGGCTGATCCCTCCTTCCCCCGCCTCCCCTCCCGTATTGTTGATTGCCTTCTCCCCATGTGCTTCATCAAACTGTTTCTTGAAAATATAGTGGTTTTCCCTCAGCAAATTGCTGTGGGAGCAAATTCCAATCTGACCAAACTCTGCGTAAAGACAGTTATACTCTTCTCCGTCCAACACGGTCTACCCCATATCCTCAGACGTGACCCCTGGTTCTGAACATCCCACCATCAGGAGCATTCTTCCTGCATCAACTCTGTCCAGTCCTTTTGGAATTCGATAGGTTTCTATGAGATCCCCTCATTCTTCTTAACGCCAGCGAATACAATCGGAACCGCCCAGTCTCTCCTCATACGTCAGACCTTTAATCCCCGGAATCAGTCTGCTGTACCTCCGCTGCGCTCCCTCTACAGCAAGAACATCCTTTCACAGAGAAGGAGACCAAATGTGCACACGATATTCCAGACGTGGCCTCACCAGGGCCCTGGATAATTGCACCAAGAATATTCCTGCTCCTGCACTGAAATCCTCTCGCGATGAAGGCCAACATACTATTGACCTCCTCTCCCGCCTGCTGCACCTGCAAGCTCACCCTCAGCAACAGGTGTACGAGGACCGCCAGGTCTCGTTCCACGTTCCCCTCTCCTATTAATGGACATTCAGATGACAATCTGCCTTCCTGGTTTTGCTCCCAAAGTGTATAACCTCACATTTATACATATTATACATTCATCTGCCATTCATTTTCCCACTCACTCAACTCATGTGGAGTTAGAGCAATTCATCCTGTCAGTTCGCATTTCATAATAGTTGGATTCCAGCTTGCGTGACTATCTGTGTGGAGTTTACACTTTATCCCCGTGTCTGCATGGGTTTTTTCAGTGTGTTCCTGTTTCGTCCCACAGTGTAGGTTGGGTGGATTCGTCATGAGCAAGTGCGGGGTTATGAGGAGAAGCGGAAGAGGGGGTCCAGGTCGAGTGCGCCTTCCGAAGTTCGGTGCAGACTCAAGAGACCGAATGTCCTGCAGGGTTTCTCTGGATAACAAATTAGAATCGTCAGAACTCCGACATTGACGGGATGTTTGAGGCGTCCGAGTGATGTCCATCATGATGCGATCAATTGTTTGTATCTTTCAGTCTTTCCGCGGTGTTTTATTTACAATGTGTAGAAACATGTTGGACATGGTGTTGAAGTGTTTCCCATCAGTCCAATCAGAACAATCCCTGAGCTGACATGATGGAAATGTAATTTGCTGACAGGAACAACATTTCCAACACTTCACATCTGGCTGCACATCTGGACCAATGCACAAAGACAACCTTCTTCCGTTAGTTATTGGGGATGTTAAAAGTCCATGAGGTGGTTTGGTGAAGTCAGGTTACATGGCGAGTTGGCCGAGAGGTGAAGGTGATGCGCTGCTAATCCATTGTGCTTTGCATCTGCGGGTTTGAATCCATTCTCGTCGACACGGAACTAGGATGAAGGTTAGATTCGGAGTTCAACAGGCCTGAGGAATGAATCTTCTTGCACCAATCTCTATACCGATATTCCTAATCCTCTGTCTGATAATCGATTTAAATCACGACACCAGTTTTGGGCAGGAGTTTGGCACCATGAAAACTTGCGGCTTCAGAAACTCCAAAACAGACGCCAGCTTCATCTGGGGCACTGCTGGCAGATTTTGTCTTTCCAGAACCGGCCGCCCAGCCGTGAAAACAAGTTCATCAGATGATCTCATTACACTGTAAGACGTGGGAGCAGAAGTAGGTCATTCGGCCAATCGTGTCTGCTCCACCATTCAGATAGGTTTTAACTGATCTGATATAATCCTCAAACCCACTTTCCCACATCATCCCCATAATCCTTGATTTCCTTACTGATTAAAAATCTGTCTGTATCAGCCTTGAACATATTAACTGACCCAGCCTGACAGCCCTATTCGGTTACAAAAATGGTTCCACAGATACAGTATAGTCTGAGAGAAGAAATTACTCATCATCCCTGGTTTGAATGGGCGGCCCCTTACTCTGAGATCATTCCCTTTGGTCCGAGACTCTCCCACATGAAGAAACAACCTCTCAGCATCCACCCTGTTAATCCCCTTGTAAATCGATTAAATCGGTGAATTTGAATGGTGGGATTTCTTACGTGTCCCAAAGTTTAGTTCAGGCCTCTGGATTCCCAATCCAGTGACATAATCTTTCATCCCTCTGGACATAAAACAGTTGATTCAGCTCATTGTTAACATCTTGGGCCAGTGGGCCTATGAATGGCAAATGGTGTTTAATTTGGATAAATGTGGGGAGATACATTTTGGTTGATCCAAACAGAGCTGGACTCGCTCAATTAATAGTAAGGAGTTGGGTACAGTTATAGAACAAAAAGATCAAGGAGTGTACAGGTCCATAGCTCCTTGAAGATCGAGTCGTAGTCGGACAAAATGGTGAAGAAGGCATTCAGAATGCTAGGTTTTATTGGTCAGAATATTGAATACAGGAGTTGAGACGTCTTGTTGAAGTTGTACAAGACATTGGTAAGACCACACACGGTATGCTGTGTTCAGTTATGGTCACCCTATTATAGGAAGGATATTGTTAAGCTAGAAAGAGTGCAGAAGCAATTTACGAGGATGCTACCAGGACTTGATAGTCTGCGTTATAAGGAGAGGCTGGATAGGATGGGACTTTTCCCCCTGTAGCTTGAGAGGCTTACGGGTGATCTTACAGCGATCTATAAAATAATGAGGAGCATAGATAAGGTAGGTAGTCGACACATTTCCCCAAAGGTAGATGTGTCTCGAACTAGAGGGCATTTGTATAAGGTGAGAGGGGAGAGATACTAAATAGACCAGGCAGGACATTTCTTCATGCTGAGGGTGGTGAGTATCTGGGACGGGCTGCCAGAGGCAGGGGCGTGTACAATTTAATCTTTAAAAAATCAGTTGGACAGTTACATGGGCAGGGTGGATAAGAGAGGGCCAAACACGGGCAAGTGGGACTAGCTTAGTGATAGAGACTGGGCGGCATGATCAAGATGGGCCGAACGGCCTGTTGTCATGCTGTAAACATCTATGACTCTATCCATCTTCCTGAGGACATTCGAATTTCCTCCACAGAATTGTATTGAACCGATTGATGCATAATAATTTATTCAACACTTTATCTAAATTAGACAGATATTGTGGATTCATTAGGGACTAAACAAAATATGAGAGACAATTGAATGAACAAAGTTACAAGAAATTACATTCCAAAAAATCCCAACAGTGTTTGGATGGACAGGTGGAAGTTTGAGCTGAGGAGGGAAAACTCGGCTGTCAGCAAGTTGCACCGGATTTCTGTAAAAAACGACCGCGGCAGGACTCGAACCTGCAATCTTCTGATATCATCATTGAAATTCACCGAAGTCAGACGCCTTATCCATTAGGCCACGCGGCCACTGGCTATGATACGTGAGCTGATGTTTATCTCTTGTGCATAAATACTGCGATTCCATGTGTTTCATTTCTATTGTTTGGTGATCCGCTGTTTCCCAGATCCCAGAAAATACAAGGGAAAGCTCCAGCTGCCGGACATGGTCATTTTCAAAGTGGAAAAGCCCTTCACTCTGTGAGCTGTGAAGATTCATGGAGGCTCGGGGACTCTCAGGCCGGCCAGGGCTCTTTATCCGGCTCCATTCACAGGAAAAGTGACTTCAGTTTCCGCAATAACATCCGCTCTCTCTGAAACCCCCAAACTGAAAATCAGTCTCACCGTGAAGGTGAAGACTGCGGACTGCGGTTCCCGCCCCTGCTGTTTAATTCAGATCACTATAACTGTGTACATTGAGCAGAAATAAATTGCAGTTGTTTGTAAACATTTCTTACTGAACTCACTGTCATTCTGCATTAACAGGACGAGTTTGAGTCTCGTGATATTTGATCCGATATTAAACCTTGCAAAAATATAAACTGAGCAGGTAAATCAGAAATATCCGGAAAAGATTATTTGAATTGCGCTTTTGAACGGAGTCATTTCAAAAACATTCCAACACAGAGAGAAATTCCTGGAACCAGCTGCAGAAAATCTCCGGGAGCCTGACGTGATTTGGACGCAACCTTCTGATGTGGAGTCAGACGCGCTACCTTAGCGCCAGAAGCCCAAGTTCTAATAACTGAACCTTTCTCCTCAGAGATTTATTTTTTATTTACACTTTGACGGTACACTGTAAATCAGCACCTGTGCGAAAGAAACTCAAAGAAGTCTGATTGAGGGATACTAAAGGGCCCTGAAGTAAAGCAGCTGTACCACGTGGTTAAGGTGATGCACAATAATCCATTGTACTCTGTACACGTGGCTTCAAATCCCATCCTCGTCTGTAACGTGTCTGTTGTGTCTCTGGTTAACTTGATGTGGGTGAAGTGAAAATGCTGTGATTTTTAGCTTTTGTTTGAGGCCTTGGGTGGTGAATAGTCAAACACTGTCCATACTGAAAGCACATTCATCATGGCCGGAAACTTCCACAAGGCCAACCTCAAGAGTGTACTGCCAAAATTCCACCAGCACATCTCCTGTCCCACCAGGGGAGACAACACGATTGACCACTGCTCCTCAAAAATCAAGGGCACCTACCGTTCCATCCCGTGGCCGCACTTTGGAAAATCAGACCATAGGACGGTGCTCCTTCTCCCGGCATACAAGCAGAAACTTAAGTGGGAGAATCCAGCTAAGAAGGTCGTGCAGTGCTGGACCGAGGAAGCAGAAGAGCTCTGACGTGACTGTTGGAGACAGTGGACTGGTCCATATTTAAGAACTCAGCGACTAACTGAAATGAGTATGTCACCACTGTCACAGACTTCATCAGCAAATGTGTGGACGACTGCGTGCCAAAGAAAGCAGTACGTACGTTTCCCAACCAGAAACTGTCGTGTTGGGTGTTGCGATACAGAAATGAACCAACACGGGTGTAGATGGTACAACTCTGTTTTATTATCCTGTGCAATAATAACTATTAACTTCTGGCTGTGGTTCGTACTTCACCAGCTAACCTGTGGACCCAGCCCTAGCACTATCTTAGTGAGGCACTCAGCACATGGTGTATGTCTGAGTGGCTCGCTGTCAGCTCTGTGCTCTGAGCTATCTCCTGGTAGAATGAGCGGGAACTGTGGTGTACCCAGTTTTATAGTGCGTGTGCCCTCACTGCCGATTCGCTGCGATGTTGTGTGTGTGTTGGTTGGTCCAACTACCTGTCCATCAGTGTGTGTGTGTGATTGCACCATAACACCATAAGACAGAGGAGTGGAAGTAAGGCCATTCGGCCCATCGAGTCCTCCACCATTCAATCATGTCTGATTTCAACTCAATTTACCCACTCTCGCTCCATAGCCCTTAATTCCTCGAGAAATCAAGAATTTATCAACTTCTGTCTTAAAGACACTCAACGTCCCGGCCTTCACCGCCCTCTGTGGCAATGAATGCCACAGACCCACCACTCTCTGGCTGAAGAAATTTCTCCTCATCTCTGTTCTAAAGTGACTCCCATTTATTGTAAGGCTGTGCCCCCGGGTCCTAGTCTCTCCTGCTAATGGAAACAACTTCCCTACGTCCACCCTATCTAAGCCATTCATTATCTTGTAAGTTTCTATTAGATCTCCGCTCAACCTCCTAATCTCCAATGAATATAATCCCAGGATCCTCAGATGTTCATCGTATGTTAGGCCTCCCATTCCTGGGGTCATCCGTGTGAATCTCCACTGGACTCGCTCCACTGCCAGTATGTCCTCCCTGAGGTGTGGGGCCCAAAATTGCTCACAGAAGACTAAATGGGGACTAACTAGTGCTTTATAAAGCTTCAGAAGTACATCCCTGCTTTTATATTCCAAGCCTCTTGAGATAAATGACAACATTGCATTTGCTTTCTTAATTACGAACTCAACCTGCAAATTTACCTTCAGAGAATATGTTATGATATGTTAATGTGGATATCATGACATCCCCCCTTTTCACAAGGAAATGTGCCTACATGGTAATAAATATTGGTGTGTACTGAGTGCATATGAATATGTGTGTGCAATATTTACAACATGTACATGAGGCTAAACTATATACAGACGAAGGTGTCAGGTGCAACATAGCAACGAGGTTGTAGCGCAAACAAAACAAGTGCAATCAGCAAATATCGAAACAGAACTTCTGGAACAACAAGAAAGAAACACGTTAACAGTCTGTAAAACAATTCAGTGAGTCCAATGTGCAAACAGGCTCATAAGTCCAGTCTATTAGGTGGGCGACGGATTTGGGTTGGCCGTTAGGATGGCACACCATTCATCGCCCGGATTAATGCTGTGCACTGGCATCGGCTGGTGGGTCCGACTTGGGGACATCCAGTTCTTGTTTATTACCGCAACACAAAAGGGTTCCCGGTCGTCGGTATCACCGGTCTGCACGTCGCCAGGGTATGATTCGGTGTATGGGGGCTAAATGGCCCGCACGTCCCTGCGAGGCTGGCGGAATTGCAGAGAGTTGGCACGTTGAGCTGCTCGACAGCAGGCAGCATAGTGGCCCATCCTGCGCAGCAGAGGCATTGCCGCGCTTTGGCTGGACATTGCCGCTTTAAGTGTGCAAATCCACAGTTGCCGCACGTCGTGACATCATGGCGTTCGTCGCGCCACCGTGCATACATGGTGCGGTCCTGCATAGAGCATGCCTGCGCATCCCGTCTCTCTGTGTCGATGTCCCCTCTTTTGGCGTGTACAAGCGCGGGAGGCCTCGGAAAGCGCGCAAAATGCCTGAAAGGCTGGTGGAGCAGAGACCCTCATAATATCTAAGAAGTGTTTAGATGGGCAATTGCGTACCCAGGGTACACGAGGCGATGTTCCAAGTGCTGGGGAATGGGATGAGAATGGTTCGGTGGTTGTTTTTGACCGGCACAGATGCGATGGGCTGAAGGGCCATTTCTCTGCTGTCTGATTCGATGACTTCATGAATGAAATGCAACATGTGTTTGCAGCTGTCTATGTTTATATCCTGTTGTATTCACAGGAACAAACAAACTGGGCTCGTCGTTGAGCACCTCGAGACTGTTCTGCCCTACATTTAGATTGAGTAAGGGCTCCGTGTATTTTAACTCCAGCTCCCTGACTGGATTTCAGAAACCCTCCACAAACGGCAGTCTTATTGAATAATACAGATCCCAGAGATGGATAATCAGCGATAATCACAGCCAGAGAGACCTGCAATAACCCTCAGTGCAGGAAAGGCAACTCATTGTCCTTTGGCCCAACAGCAAAATACTGCGGATGCTGCAAATCTGGAACAAAGACAGAAAATGCTGCAAATATTCAGCTGATCCGGCAGCTTCTGTGGAGCGTGGAACAGGTCGTTCCATTTAAAGGTCAGGATCTGAAATGTTAACTATTTCTCTTGTCAGTGATACCACGGAACCGTAAAATATTTCAAGCATTCCGGTTTGTTCAGCTAAACACCCTCACACTCTGTAGCTTAGATCAATCCCAGCAGGGTGTCACTGCGTTTGACCTGATCAGTGTGATTGAACACTTCCTCCATAAAGTCACAGAGTCATAGATGTTTACAGCATGGAAACAGGTCCTTCGGCCCAGCTTGTCCATGGTGCCCAGTTTCTATCACCATGTTAGTCCCACTTGCCCACATTTGATCCATGTCCCTCTATATCCACCCTGTCCAGGTAAATATCTCATTGTATTTTACAGGAAAACATTGTACCGATTCTACACTGCCTCTGGCAGCCCATTTCGGATGCTCACCACCCTCCGCGTGAAAGCAAATCCTCTCTGGTCTCTTTGGCATCTCTCCCCTCTCACCTTAAACCTATGCCCTTTAGGCTCCTCTACCTTTGGGAAAATATGTTGCCGATCTGCCTGATCTATGCTCCTCATTGTTTTATAGACCTCTATCAGTTCACCTCGAAGCCTCCGACGCTCCAGGGGAAAAATCCAAGCCTGTCCAGTCTCTCCTTATAACCCAGGGGACCAAGTCCTGGTAGCATCCTCGTAAATCTCTTCGAGACTCTTTCTAGTTTACCAATATACTTCCCACAATAGGGTGACTAGAACTGAACATAGTATTTCGTGTGTGCTCTTACCAATGTCTTGTACAGCGTCAATATTCAATATCCTGACCAATAAAACCGAGCCTGCTGAATGGCTTCTTCACCACCCTGCCCGCCTGCGACTTTACCTACAAGGCGCTCCGAACTTGTACCCCTAGATCTCTTTGTTCTGTAATTCTCCCCAAAGAATACAACAGCGCAAAATCTGTCTTTCTTCCAGAATTGCAGGTTTAAATTGTCCTTCACTTTCCAGTGGATAATTTACAGACATTTTAACACAAGGACTGAATTCAGTCCAATGGTAAATGCTTTCGACTAGAAATCAGCTGGATTTTTCCCTTTGACTTCAGTCCTGCTCACAGAGAATCTGTTCAGTAGTTAAAATAATGTTTTCTTTTGAATCCGTTATTTCCACCGAATGTTGACGCTGAAATTCCTCACAGTTCTCTCCATTGTTATCTACTCTGCGGGTATTGACTGCACCGTCTATTTGAGACATGCTCACAGGGCTGTGAGGGAGGCTTTCTTTCAGGTTTTAGGCCTCTTTTGGTCATTAAACAAAAACCGGATATCTGCAGAGGAACTCGGAATACCAAACCTCTCTTCCCAGGATGAACTTAGTCAGGGGACAAAATGTTGTTTGAATACAGAATAATAGGTTTGAGGATTTGGGGTGAGATTCCTGGAGTTTTGGGAAGAGAGCGATGTTGTGGAGCAATGTGATAATAGCAGGATACGAGTTTGGGATATTACCCAGTCTGTGTGGGGGGCTTGGGGAAGGAAATTGTCTTGCCTGCCCACTCAAGCTGAATGTTGGGGTTGAGGTGGTGATCAGATTCCGTACGGAGGGTGAAATCCTTTCATTGAATTTCACATTTACAGCTCAGGTCCTCGAGGGATCGCTCCTGTATTCCCAGGAGGCGGTGGTCTCATTCTTTTAGCAAAAAACTTCAATCCAGGACCGATTTGTCAATAACAACACGCTGGAGGATTGGGATGTTAGAAACTGTTCAGCACTGATTCACTTTATTCATTGTTGTGTCCTGGAATAAACAAGTGGATTGTAGCTGTCCATTAAAAAAACAAATAGAATTCGGACGTTTCTGGCCAGTAACTTCACAATGTCCACTATTACATCACTCAGCATCCTCGGCTGCATCACATCTGGTCCACATGACATGTGAACATTACCTACAGCCAGTCGTTCTCGTTCCTCTTTGACATAAGTTTGAGACAAAAGAAAACATTTACGAATAGTCGATGAGGACAGTGAGCACTTTTATTGAAGGGAGTTTAAAGAAACCTTTGTGATAAAGAAGTAGGATTAGGGAAATGAAAGTAACAATATTTGGAATGAAGGCGCGGGTTGTTCCTGGACTGACTGCAGAATTTGCTGATTATTTATTCAATAGAGATTTCAGGCCAATTGTATTTGATGTCATTAAGGAGATTAACATTGAAGGAAGCATGTCGTTGTCTATAATGTGTCATTACCTCCTTTTATCAAAATTGCTTTGATAGATGGGATTCAAAGAATTGGAGTCATATGGCATTCCTGTGGATTGTTAGATCCTTGCGAGGGTTCAAACAAATCCTTTGGAAAACCGCCAAGACCGAGGTGATTGTGCAGTAGAGATTGACTGGAGTGGTATCACTGGTGAAGAGTGTGCGTCCGGAAGATGTATTTCCAATATTGCAAACCAGGCTGCACATTCAGAACCTTCTTACCAACTTCTCATCGATGAAAAGGATGCACTGGTGAAAATCTTCCATGAATCCTTAAATTCTGGAAAATCGCAGCGTGTTTACTTCAGACAGGCATCATAATGAGCGCAGGCTGGTAGTGCCGGAGAGCCTGTTCCTGTGCTGTACTGTTCTTTATGGAAAACTGCCAACATAACACCCTTATTCGAAAAGGGAGGGAGACAGAAACAGATAACTAAATGCTAGTTAGCATAATATCTGTCATGTGGAAACTGTTAGAGTACATTATTTTTGCAGAATAAAGGGATTAAGGGTTATGGTGTTCGGGCCGGAAAGTGGAGCTGAGTCCACAAAAGATCAGCCATGATCTCATTGAATGGTGGAGCAGGCTCGAGGGGCCAGATGGCCGACTCCTGCTCCTAGTTCTTATGTTCTTATTATAAAGGATATAATAGCAGAACATTTAGCAATATATAACATAATGAAACAGATTCAGCATGGCTTCAAGAAGGGCACATCATGCATGACAATCTTTTCGAATTATTTGAAGTGGTAATGATCAGGATAAATAAAGGGGAATCCTGCCTCCAGCTGCCTCCCTACCTCCAGTTCCCTCCATCTGTTCCTCTCACAATATCCCCCATTGTGTCACTCACCTCCTTTCCCCCCTCTCACCCTTCCTCGCATTTCCTATCCGCCCTCTATCTCTAATCTATTTCCCTTTCTCTGGGATCTGCCTTGTCTCCAGGATCCCACTGACCCAGGGTTCGGGGACTCTCAGGCCGGCCAGGGCTCTTTTCCCGGCTCCATTCACAGGAAAAGTGACTTCAGTTTGCACAATACCATCCGCTCTCTCTGAAACCCCCAAACTGAAATTCAGACTCACCGGGAAGGTGAAGACTGCGAGGGCAGCACGGTGGTACAGTGGTTAGCACTACTGCCTCGCGGCGACGAGGTCCCAGATTCGATCCCAGCTCTGGGTCACTGTCCGTGAGGAGTTTGCACATTCTCCCGTGTTTGCGTGGGTTCCGTCCCCAGAATCCAAAGATGTGCAAACCAGGTGGATTGGCCACGCTAAATTGCCACTTAATTGGGAAAAATGATTTGGTTACTCTAAATTCTTTTAAAAGAAGGTGAAGACTGCGGGTCCCGCTCCTGCTGTTTAATACAGATCACTATAACTGGGCACAGTGAGCAGAAAGAAATTCATGTTGTTTGCGTGCATTTCACTCCAATTTGAAACGCCCCTGAATGAAAGTGTCCGTGTCACACGGCTCCCGTTCAGTCAGGAGATGGCACCAGTCCGCAATAAATGTATTTATGCAATTTATTTCTGATGTTCTGTATGTCATTACATAGGACTCTTACTCTGATCTGAGACCTTACCTTGTCCTTGTGTCCTGGTGCTGCTCTTTTCATCCTGTTTCAGTAATAACTATTTACTGGTATTAATTATGTAACTTACTTAGTGATTTATTTATTCAGCCACTAGGAGTGTTTTAAGCTCATTCTGTAAACGAAACTTTGCGTGGCTCGTATTCTGGCCCGTTTAACCCACCTATTTACTCTTGTTTCAGACTGAGAACTTAGTTATTAATGTTGAAGATTGTTGTTTATTTAAACCATGTTTCCACGCAAAACAAATTGATGCTGGTTATTAGATAAGAAACCCATGGGTGATGAGAACAGTTGGTGAATTTTATATGAGGAGTGTCCCCTCCTTTTCCGTCCTGACCTGCGATATTTAATTAAATAATTCACCACTGTGATGGCCAGGAACTGAAGCTGGGTCAAATGCTGGGACAGTCCCCACTATACCACCACCTGTCCCCGGGTAATGTCACCCCCTCGGAATTTACAGAACGAATACACAAACAATGAAGCGGGGGAATGTTTGAAATCAGAGATTGGATATTCTTGTAACCAATAGGGCTGTAATGGGAATCTTTCATTTTCCGATAGATCGGGATGAGCTGGGTCGCTCAGTCAGAAATCAGATATCTGGGGATTTAAATGTGATTACTACAATGATAATATTTAACCATGTTAATGTTATTTTGCTCCAATTGAAACGTGTCACGAATACATCGTTACCTTGTTGCACAACTTGCTTTCAGCCAGGAGATGGCAGCAGTGCGCAATAGTTTGGGTCTCCTGATTGTGTCCACAGATCTCGATAGGAATGGAGCTGCTGCTTCCCGGGAGCTGCCAAGCAAGAGGCACAGATATTGACCAACTGCACCCGCTCCAAATAGATTCCCCTAATTACTGAACAAAACAAAAACAAGCAGAAATCATATTTTCAGAAACTATGACAGTGTCTCTGAAAACAACACACCAACACCTCTGAAAGAATCGATTTGCTGTAACTAATTCAAGATGAACCGTTTCAATGTCAGCCGTAATTCCTTACCAGTTCTCAGACAGGCAGATTCACTTTTCAAGGTCCGGCTCAATAAAATCCATCACAGGCCCATGATCTGCTTTCCTCCTGTTCTCAGACACATCCACTTTGTACAAGGGCGCACTAACTGGTTTTCAGAGTAAGAGTCAGACTGCAGTCACCTCGTTCTCTCTGGATCCCTTTATCTCAGAGCCACCTCACAACCAGCAATGGAACTTCTCACAGAGCCAAGAATGGAATAGTTTGTCGATTCTTCCACTGATTCAGGACCGTCCATCACCAGGACGGATTCGTCCAAAAGAGTTGGGATGAGATGGGGCTGAGTTTCACTGTATCCAATCAGTCCCCGGAGAAGCACAAAAACAGTGAGTGAGGGAGAGAGAAAGAAACAAAGAAACAGATAGAGAGATAAAATATGTTCCATTTCTGCCACGATCTTTTTTCCCAGAAATACATTCACCTGAATGAAACCAAACCACGTTTCCATTCGCTGCCGTTGCTTCTTCTCCTTCCAAACGTTGCAGGAAACGTTATTATTTATTGATTGTTGTTTTGAGTGCGAGATTCTTTATATTTCGTTCAGTTTCCCAAAAAATGTTAAATATCTGACGAAACTCGATATAGGTTCAAACTTTCATTTACAAACATTCTGATTCATTCCCGACTCAACGGCTGGCGCGGGGAATTCAACAAACACCTCGAATCACAGTCGCTGCGAGCAGAGCTCGAACCTGCGCGGTTAAACCCCAAAAGATTTCAATCCCAACGCCTTAACCACTCGGCCATCGCAGCTGGGTCCAGTGATTCATTCATTAATAATTTGGTCGATGGAATACATTCTAAAACCAGCCTGGAATCACTCCAGGAAGTTGTTGTATTCAAAAGATCAACGGGGCCCCGTGGTTTACGTGAGGAGGGGTTGAATCTTCGTGGAAAATGGCCATTGGATTTGGAGAGAAGCCTTGAGAGAATCGAAAACCTCAGCTCACTAAACGCACAATTCCACTGATTGGAAATCTATTAGAAATTCAAATGGAACAGGACCACACTTTCCATTCTGGAAGAAATTTTAAATTATGTAATCTAGAAATTACAGCACAGAAGGAGACCTATGCAGGCCGAGTGGTCACATGATGACCTGATGACGCATCTAACATGATCACGTGTCGGGATTCCGGCAGTTCCCCGGATCGCGGTCAGAGCACAAGCCAGGAGGACCTGCTCAATTATTAAATCAGTTATTTTTTATGACAACTCCTTGGTCGCCAGTCATTGAGAGAGCAGCATTTCTACATGGTGTCAGAAGTGGGCAGTATGGCAGAAGGACTCCACCGCATCAACCTCCTTGTATCATAGAATCGTAGAATATCCAGCTCAGAAGGAGGCCATTCGGCCCAACCAGTCAGCACTGACACTCCGAATGAACACCGCAGCAACTCTCTTCCAGAAGAGGTTTAAGAGATAGTGCAGCACCAGCCCGGCTCGCTCAGTCGGTGGAGCATGGGATCCTTAATCCTAGGGTCGTGGGCGCTTCCATGAAAATATTGACGCTGAATTAATTGTATTCATAACAGGAACACAAGGTTATGTCGCTGGACTGGGAATCCAGAGGCCTGAACTCACCTTTCGTGACAACATTTAATAACTCTGGAAATTAAATTTCGTCTCAGTAATGGCCGAGAAAGGTTCTGCTTCAGACGGATCATATTTCCACAAATGGGAACACATTTACACAACAGGTAATGATTTGTCACAACCACAGTGAAGATCTGTCACCGGCAGAGTCACGGTTCCACGACAGAGAGAACAGTTACACAGCAGGGAGCTCAGTTACACAGCAGAGAGCTCAGTTACACAGCAGAGAGCACAGTTACACATCAGAAAGCTCAGTTACACAGCAGAGAGCACAGTAACACAGCAGAAAGCACGGTTACACATCAGAGAGCTCAGTTGCACAGTAGAGAGTTCAGTTACACAGCAGAGAGTACAGTTACACAGCAGAGAGCTCAGTTACACAGCAGAGAGCTCAGTTACACAGCAGAGAGCTCAGTTACATAGCAGAGAGAACAGTTACACAGCAGAGAGCACAGTTACACAGCAGAGACCCCAGTTACATAGCAGAGAGCACAGTAACACAGCAGAGAGCTCAGTTACATAGCAGAGAGAACAGTTACACAGCAGAGAGCACGGTTACACAGCATAGAGCACAGTTACACAGCAGAGAGCACGGTTACACATCAGAAAGCTCAGTTACACAGCAGAGAGCACAGTTACATAGCAGAGAGCACAGTTACACAGCAGACAGCACAGTTACACAGCAGAGAGCACGGTTACACAGCAGAGAGCACGGTTACACAGCAGAGAGCACAGTTACACAGCAGAGAGCACGGTTAAACAGCAAAGACCTCAGTTACACAGCAGAGAGCACAGTTACACAGCAGAGAGCACAGTTACACATCAGAAAGCTCAGTTACACAGCAGAGAGCACAGTTACACAGCAGACAGGACGGTTATACAGCAGAGAGCTCAGTTACACAGCAGAGAGCTCAGTTACACAGCAGAGAGCACAGTTACACAGCAGAGAGCACAGTTACACAGTAGAGAGTACGGTTACACGGCAGGGAGCACGGTTAAACAGCAAAGACCTTAGTTACACAGCAGAGAGCTCTGTTACACAGCAGAGAGCACAGTTACACATCAGAAAGCTCAGTTACACAGCAGAGAGCAGAGTTACACAGCAGACAGCACGGTTACACAGCAGAGAGCACAGTTACACAGCAGAGAGCACAGTTACACAGCAGGGAGCACAGTTACACATCAGAGAGCACAGTTACATAGCAGCCAGCATGGTTACACAGCAGAGAGCACAGTTACACAGCAGAGAGCACAGTTACACAGCAGAGAGCACAGTTACACAGCAGAGAGCACAGTTACACAGCATAGAGCACAGTTGCACTGCAGAGAACACAGTTACACAGCAGAAAGCTCAGTTACACAGCAGAGAGCACAGTTACACAGCAGAGAGCACGTTACACAGCAAAGAGCTCAGTTACACAGCAGAGTGTGCAGTTACATAGCAGAGAGCAAGGTTACACAGCAGAGAGCACATTTACACAGCAGAGAGCACAGTTACACAGCAGAGAGTTCAGTTACACAGCAGAGAGCACAGTTACACAGCGGAGAGAACAGTTACACAGCAGAGAGCACAGTTACACAGTAGAGAACAAGGTTACACAGCAGAGAGCACATTTACACAGCAACCAGCACGGTTACACAGCAGACAGAACAGTTACACAGCAGAGAGCACAGTTACACAGCAGAGATCAAGGTTACACAGCAGAGAGCACAGTTACACAGCAGAGAGCACAATTACACAGCAGAGAGCACAGTTACACAGCATTGAGCACAGTTACACAGCAGTGAGCACAATTACACAGCAGTAAGCTCAGTTACACAGCAGAGAGCACAGTTACACAGCAGAGAGCACAGTTACACAGCAGACAGCACGGTTACACAGCAGAGAGCACAGTTACACAGCAGAGAGCTCAGTTACACAGCAGAGAGCACAGTTACACAGCATTGAGCACAGTTACACAGCAATGAGCACAATTACACAGCAGTAAGCTCAGTTACACAGCAGAGAGCACAGTTACACAGCAGAGAGCACAGTTACACAGC
Organism: Scyliorhinus torazame; assembly: GCF_047496885.1. NCBI lineage: Eukaryota > Metazoa > Chordata > Chondrichthyes > Carcharhiniformes > Scyliorhinidae > Scyliorhinus > Scyliorhinus torazame. Next base: position 129,371 of record NW_027308117.1, on the reverse strand, counting down.
AGACAGCACGGTTACACAGCAGAGAGCACGGTTACACAGCAGAGAGCACGGTTACACAGCAGAGAGCACAGTAACACAGCAGAAAGCACGGTTACACATCAGAGAGCTCAGTTGCACAGTAGAGTGTTCAGTTACACAGCAGAGAGTACAGTTACACAGCAGAGAGCTCAGTTACACAGCAGAGAGCTCAGTTACACAGCAGAGAGCTCAGTTACATAGCAGAGAGAACAGTTACACAGCAGAGAGCACAGTTACACAGCAGAGACCCCAGTTACATAGCAGAGAGCACAGTAACACAGCAGAGAGCTCAGTTACATAGCAGAGAGCACAGTTACACAGCAGAGAGCACGGTTACACAGCATAGAGCACAGTTACACAGCAGAGAGCACAGTTACACAGCAGACAGCACGGTTACACAGCAGAGAGCACAGTTACACAGCAGAGAGCTCAGTTACACAGCAGAGAGCACAGTTACACAGCAGAGAGCACAGTTACATAGCAGAGAGCACGGTTACACATCAGAAAGCTCAGTTACACAGCAGAGAGCACAGTAACACAGCAGAAAGCACGGTTACACATCAGAGAGCTCAGTTGCACAGTAGAGAGTTCAGTTACACAGCAGAGAGCTCAGTTACACAGCAGAGAGCTCAGTTACACAGCAGAGAGCTCAGTTACACAGCAGAGAGCTCAGTTACATAGCAGAGAGAACAGTTACACAGCAGAGAGCACAGTTACACAGCAGAGACCCCAGTTACATAGCAGAGAGCACAGTAACACAGCAGAGAGCTCAGTTACATAGCAGAGAGCACAGTTACACAGCAGAGAGCACGGTTACACAGCATAGAGCACAGTTACACAGCAGAGAGCACGGTTACACAGCAGAAAGCTCAGTTACACAGCAGAGAGCACAGTTACATAGCAGAGAGCACAGTTACACAGCAGACAGCACAGTTACACAGCAGAGAGCACGGTTACACAGCAGAGAGCACAGTTACACAGCAGAGAGCACGGTTGCACAGCAGAGAGCTCGGTTACACAGCAGAGAGCACAGTTACACAGCAGAGAGCACGGTTAAACAGCAAAGACCTCAGTTACACAGCAGAGAGCACAGTTACACAGCAGAGAGCACAGTTACACATCAGAAAGCTCAGTTACACAGCAGAGAGCACAGTTACACAGCAGACAGGACGGTTATACAGCAGAGAGCTCAGTTACACAGCAGAGAGCTCAGTTACACAGCAGAGAGCACAGTTACACAGCAGAGAGCACAGTTACACAGTAGAGAGTACGGTTACACGGCAGGGAGCACGGTTAAACAGCAAAGACCTTAGTTACACAGCAGAGAGCTCTGTTACACAGCAGAGAGCACAGTTACACATCAGAAAGCTCAGTTACACAGCAGAGAGCAGAGTTACACAGCAGACAGCACGGTTACACAGCAGAGAGCACAGTTACACAGCAGAGAGCACAGTTACACAGCAGGGAGCACAGTTACACATCAGAGAGCACAGTTACATAGCAGCCAGCATGGTTACACAGCAGAGAGCACAGTTACACAGCAGAGAGCTCAGTTACACAGCAGAGAGCACAGTTACACAGCAGAGAGCACAGTTACACAGCAGAGAGCACAGTTGCACTGCAGAGAACACAGCTACACAGCAGAAAGCTCAGTTACACAGCAGAGAGCACAGTTACACAGCAGAGAGCACGTTACACAGCAAAGAGCTCAGTTACACAGCAGAGTGTGCAGTTACATAGCAGAGAGCAAGGTTACACAGCAGAGAGCACATTTACACAGCAGAGAGCACAGTTACACAGCAGAGAGCACAGTTACACAGCAGAGAGCACGGTTGCACAGCAGAGAGCTCGGTTACACAGCAGAGAGCACAGTTACACAGCAGAGAGCACGGTTAAACAGCAAAGACCTCAGTTACACAGCAGAGAGCACAGTTACACAGCAGAGAGCACAGTTACACATCAGAAAGCTCAGTTACACAGCAGAGAGCACAGTTACACAGCAAACAGGACGGTTATACAGCAGAGAGCTCAGTTACACAGCAGAGAGCTCAGTTACACAGCAGAGAGCACAGTTACACAGCAGAGAGCACAGTTACACAGTAGAGAGTACGGTTACACGGCAGGGAGCACGGTTAAACAGCAAAGACCTTAGTTACACAGCAGAGAGCTCTGTTACACAGCAGAGAGCACAGTTACACATCAGAAAGCTCAGTTACACAGCAGAGAGCAGAGTTACACAGCAGACAGCACGGTTACACAGCAGAGAGCACAGTTACACAGCAGAGAGCACAGTTACACAGCAGGGAGCACAGTTACACATCAGAGAGCACAGTTACATAGCAGCCAGCATGGTTACACAGCAGAGAGCACAGTTACACAGCAGAGAGCTCAGTTACACAGCAGAGAGCACAGTTACACAGCAGAGAGCACAGTTACACAGCAGAGAGCACAGTTGCACTGCAGAGAACACAGTTACACAGCAGAAAGCTCAGTTACACAGCAGAGAGCACAGTTACACAGCAGAGAGCACGTTACACAGCAAAGAGCTCAGTTACACAGCAGAGTGTGCAGTTACATAGCAGAGAGCAAGGTTACACAGCAGAGAGCACATTTACACAGCAGAGAGCACAGTTACACAGCAGAGAGTTCAGTTACACAGCAGAGAGCACAGTTACACAGCGGAGAGAACAGTTACACAGCAGAGAGCACAGTTACACAGCAGAGAACAAGGTTACACAGCAGAGAGCACATTTACACAGCAACCAGCACGGTTACACAGCAGACAGAACAGTTACACAGCAGAGAGCACAGTTACACAGCAGAGATCAAGGTTACACAGCAGAGAGCACAGTTACACAGCAGAGAGCACAGTTACACAGCAGAGAGCACAGTTACACAGCATTGAGCACAGTTACACAGCAGTGAGCACAATTACACAGCAGTAAGCTCAGTTACACAGCAGAGAGCACAGTTACACAGCAGAGAGCACAGTTACACAGCAGACAGCACGGTTACACAGCAGAGAGCACAGTTACACAGCAGAGAGCTCAGTTACACAGCAGAGAGCACAGTTACACAGCAGAGAGCACAGTTACATAGCAGAGAGCACGGTTACACAGCAGAGAGCACGGTTACACAGCAGAGAGCACAGTTACACAGCAGAGAGCACAGTTACACAGTAGAGAGATCAGTTACACAGCAGAGAGCACAGTTACACAGCAGCGAGCACGGTTACACAGCAGAGAGCTCAGTTACACAGCAGAGAGCTCAGTTACACAGCAGAGATCACGGTTACAAAGCAGAGAGCTCAGTTACACAGCTGAGAAGCTCAGTTGCACAGCAGAGAGCTCCGTTACACAGCAGAGAGCCCGGTTACACAGCAGAGAGCACAGTTACACAGCAGAGAGCACAGTTACACAGCAGAGAGCACAGTTACACAGCAGAGAACACAGTTACACAGCAGAAAGCTCAGTTACACAGCAGAGAGCACAGTTACATAGCAGAGTGTGCAGTTACATAGCAGAGAGCACAGTTACACAGCAGTAAGCTCAGTTACACAGCAGAGAGCACAGTTACACAGCAGAGAGCACAGTTACACAGCAGACAGCACGGTTACACAGCAGAGAGCACAGTTACACAGCAGAGAGCTCAGTTACACAGCAGAGAGCACAGTTACACAGCAGAGAGCACAGTTACATAGCAGAGAGCACGGTTACACAGCAGAGAGCACGGTTACACAGCAGAGAGCACAGTTACACAGCAGAGAGCACAGTTACACAGTAGAGAGCTCAGTTACACAGCAGAGAGCACAGTTACACAGCAGCGAGCACGGTTACACAGCAGAGAGCTCAGTTACACAGCAGAGAGCTCAGTTACACAGCAGAGATCACGGTTACAAAGCAGAGAGCTCAGTTACACAGCTGAGAAGCTCAGTTGCACAGCAGAGAGCTCCGTTACACAGCAGAGAGCCCGGTTACACAGCAGAGAGCACAGTTCAACAGCAGAGAGCACAGTTACACAGCAGAGAGCAAAGTTACATAGCAGAGTGTGCAGTTACATAGCAGAGAGCACAGTTACACAGCAGAGAACAAGTTTACACAGCAGAGAGCACATTTACAAAGCAGCAAGCACGGTTACACAACAGAGAGCACAGTTACACAGCAGAGAGCACAGTTACACAGCAGAGATCAAGTTTACACAACAGTGAGCACATTTACACAGCAGAGAGCACAGTTACACAGCAGAGAGCACAGTTACACAGCAGAGAGCACAGTTACACAGCAGTGAGCACAATTACACAGCAGAAAGCTCAGTTACACAGCAGAGAGCACAGTTACACAGCAGAGAGCACAGTTACACTGCAGACAGCACGGTTACACAGCAGAGAGCACAGTTACACAGCACAGAGCACAGTTACACAGCAGATTGCTCAGTTACACAGGAGAGAGCTCAGTTACACAGCAGAGAGCTCAGTTACACAGCAGAGAGCAGAGTTACATAGCAGAGAGCACGGTTACACAGCAGAGAGCACGGTTACACAGCAGAGAGCACAGTTACATAGCAGAGAGCAAGGTTACACAACAGAGAGCACTGTTACACAGCAGCGAGCACGGTTACACAACAGAGAGCTCAGTTACACAGCAGAGAGCTCAGTTACACAGCAGAGATCACGGTTACAAAGCAGAGAGCTCAGTTACACAGCTGAGAGCTCAGTTACACAGCAGAGAGCTCAGTTACACAGCAGAGAGCCCGGTTACACAGCAGAGAGCACAGTTACACAGCAGAGAGCACAGTTCAACAGCAGAGAGCACAGTTACACAGCAGAGTGTGCAGTTACATAGCAGAGAGCAACGTTACACAGCAGAGAGCACAGTTACACAGCAGAGAGCAAGGTTACACAGCACAGAGCACAGTTACACAGCAGAGAGCACAGTTACACAGCAGAGAGCTCCGTAACACAGCAGAGTGTGCAGTTACATAGCAGAGAGCAAGGTTACACAACAGAGAGCACATTTACACAGCAGCCAGCACGGTTACACAACAGAGAGCACAGTTACACATCAGAGATCACAGTTACACAGCAGAGAGCACAGTTACATAGCAGAGAGCACGGTTACACAGCAGAGAGCACGTTTACACAGCAGAGAGCACAGTTACACAGCAGAGAGCAAGGTTACACAACAGAGAGCACAGTTACACAGCAGCGAGCACGGTTACACAACAGAGAGCTCAGTTACACAGCAGAGAGCTCAGTTACACAGCAGAGATCACGGTTACAAAGCAGAGAGCTCAGTTACACAGCTGAGAGCTCAGTTACACAGCAGAGAGCTCAGTTACACAGCAGAGAGCCCGGTTACACAGCAGAGAGCACTGTTACACAGCAGAGAGCACAGTTCAACAGGAGAGAGCACAGTTACACAGCAGAGAGCTCAGTTACACAGCAGAGTGTGCAGTTACATAGCAGAGAGCAAGGTTACACAGCAGAGAACACAGTTACACAGCAGAGAGCAAGGTTACACAACAGAGAGCACAGTTACACAGCAGCGAGCACGGTTACACAGCAGAGAGCTCAGTTACACAGCAGAGAGCTCAGTTACACAGCAGAGATCACGGTTACAAAGCAGAGAGCTCAGTTACACAGCTGAGAGCTCAGTTGCACAGCAGAGAGCTCAGTTACACAGCAGAGAGCCCGGTTACACAGTAGAGAGCCCACTTACACAGCAGAGAGCACAGTTCAACAGCAGAGAGCGCAGTTACACAGCAGAGAGCTCAGTTACACAGCAGAGTGTGCAGTTACATAGCAGAGAGCAAGGTTACACAGAAGAGAGCACATTTACACAGCAGAGAGCACAGTTACACAGCAGAGAGCTCAGTTACACAGCAGAGAGCTCAGTTACACAGCAGAGAGCACAGTTACACAGCAGAGAGCACAGTTACACAGCAGAGAACAAGGTTACACAGCAGAGAGCACATTTACACAGCAGCCAGCACGGTTACACAGCAGAGAGCACATTTACTCAGCAGAGAGCACAGTTACCCAGCAGAGAGCACAGTTCAACAGCAGAGAGCGCAGTTACACAGCAGAGAGCTCAGTGACACAGCAGAGAGCACAGTTACACAGCAGAGAGCACAGTTACACAGCAGAGAACACATTTACACAGCAGAAAGCTCAGTTACACAGCAGAGAGCACAGTTACACAGCAGCGAGCACGGTTACACAGCAGAGAGCTCAGTTACACAGCAGAGAGCTCAGTTACACAGCAGAGATGACGGTTACAAAGCAGAGAGCTCAGTTACACAGCTGAGAAGCTCAGTTGCACAGCAGAGAACTCCGTTACACACCAGAGAGCCCGGTTACACAGCAGAGAGCACAGTTACACAGCAGAGAGCACAGTTCAACAGCAGAGAGCACAGTTACACAGCAGAGAGCACAGTTACACAGCAGAGAACACAGTTACACAGCAGAAAGCTCAGTTACACAGCAGAGAGCACAGTTACATAGCAGAGTGTGCAGTTACATAGCAGAGAGCAAGGTTACACAGCAGAGAGCACATTTACACAGCAGAGAGCACAGTTACACAACAGAGAGCTCAGTTACACAGCAGAGAGCACAGTTACATAGCAGAGAGCACAGTTACACAGCAGAGAACACGTTTACACAGCAGAGAGCACATTTACAAAGCAGCAAGCACGGTTACACAACAGAGAGCACAGTTACACAGCAGAGAGCACAGTTACACAGCAGAGATCAAGTTTACACAACAGTGAGCACATTTACACAGTAGAGAGCACAGTTACACAGCAGAGAGCACAGTTACACAGCAGAGAGCACAGTTACACAACAGTGAGCACAATTACACAGCAGAAAGCTCGGTTACACAGCAGAGAGCACAGTTACACAGCAGAGAGCACAGTTACACTGCAGACAGCACGGTTACACAGCAGAGAGCACAGTTACACAGCACAGAGCACAGTTACACAGCAGAGAGCTCAGTTACACAGGAGAGAGCTCAGTTACACAGCAGAGAGCTCAGTTACACAGCAGAGAGCACAGTTACATAGCAGAGAGCACGGTTACACAGCAGAGAGCACGGTTACACAGCAGAGAGCACAGTTACACAGCAGAGAGCAAGGTTACACAACAGAGAGCACTGTTACACAGCAGCGAGCACGGTTACACAACAGAGAGCTCAGTTACACAGCAGAGAGCTCAGTTACACAGCAGAGATCACGGTTACAAAGCAGAGAGCTCAGTTACACAGCTGAGAGCTCAGTTACACAGCAGAGAGCTCAGTTACACAGCAGAGAGCCCGGTTACACAGCAGAGAGCACAGTTACACAGCAGAGAGCACAGTTCAACAGCAGAGAGCACAGTTACACAGCAGAGAGCTCAGTTACACAGCAGAGTGTGCAGTTACATAGCAGAGAGCAAGGTTACACAGCAGAGAGCACAGTTACACAGCAGAGAGCAAGGTTACACAGCACAGAGCACAGTTACACAGCAGAGAGCACAGTTACACAGCAGAGAGCTCAGTTACATAGCAGAGAGCTCAGTTACACAGCAGAGAGCACAGTTACATAGCAGAGAGCACGGTTACACAGCAGAGAGCTCAGTTACACAGCAGAGATCACGGTTACAAAGCAGAGAGCTCAGTTACACAGCTGAGAGCTCAGTTACACAGCAGAGAGCTCAGTTACACAGCAGAGAGCCCGGTTACACAGCAGAGAGCACAGTTACACAGCAGAGAGCACAGTTCAACAGCAGAGAGCACAGTTACACAGCAGAGAGCTCAGTTACACAGCAGAATGTGCAGTTACATAGCAGAGAGCAAGGTTACACAGCAGAGAGCACAGTTACACAGCAGAGAGCAAGGTTACACAGCAGAGAGCACAGTTACACAGCAGCGAGTACGGTTACACAGCAGAGAGCTCAGTTACACAGCAGAGAGCTCAGTTACACAGCAGAGATCACGGTTACAAAGCAGAGAGCTCAGTTACACAGCTGAGAGCTCAGTTGCACAGCAGAGAGCTCAGTTACACAGCAAAGAGCCCGGTTACACAGTAGAGAGCCCACTTACACAGCAGAGAGCACAGTTCAACAGCAGAGAGCGCAGTTACACAGCAGAGAGCTCAGTTACACAGCAGAGTGTGCAGTTACATAGCAGAGAGCAAGGTTACACAGAAGAGAGCACATTTACACAGCAGAGAGCACAGTTACACAGCAGAGAGCTCAGTTACACAGCAGAGAGCACAGTTACACATCAGAAAGCTCAGTTACACAGCAGAGAGCAGAGTTACACAGCAGACAGCACGGTTACACAGCAGAGAGCACAGTTACACAGCAAAGAGCACAGTTACACAGCAGAGAGCACAGTTACACATCAGAGAGCACAGTTACACAGCAGCCAGCACGGTTACACAGCAGAGAGCACAGTTACACAGCAGAGAGCACAGTTACACAGCAGAGAGCACAGTTACACAGCAGAGAGCACAGTTACACAGCAGAGAGCACAGTTACACAGCAGAGAACACAGTTACACAGCAGAGAGCACAGTTACACAGCAGAGAGCACAGTTACACAGCAGTGAGCACAATTACACAGCAGAAAGCTCAGTTACACAGCAGAGAGCACAGTTACACAGCAGAGAGCACAGTTACACAGCAGACAGCACGGTTACACAGCAGAGAGCACAGTTACACAGCAGAGAGCTCAGTTACACAGCAGAGAGCACAGTTACACAGCAGAGAGCTCAGTTACACAGCAGAGAGCACAGTTACATAGCAGAGAGCACGGTTACGCAGCAGAAAGCACGGTTACACAGCAGAGAGCACAGTTACACAGCAGAGAGCTCAGTTACACAGCAGAGAGCTCAGTTACACAGCAGAGAGCCCGGTTACACAGCAGAGAGCACAGTTACACAGCAGAGAGCACAGTTCAACAGCAGAGAGCACAGTTACACAGCAGAGAGCTCAGTTACACAGCAGAGTGTGCAGTTACACAGCTGAGAGCTCAGTTACACAGCAGAGAGCTCAGTTACACAGCAGAGAGCCCGGTTACACAGCAGAGAGCACAGTTACACAGCAGAGAGCACAGTTCAACAGCAGAGAGCACAGTTACACAGCAGAGAGCTCAGTTACACAGCAGAGTGTGCAGTTACATAGCAGAGAGCAAGGTTACACAGCAGAGAGCACAGTTACACAGCAGAGAGCAAGGTTACACAGCACAGAGCACAGTTACACAGCAGAGAGCACAGTTACACAGCAGAGAGCTCAGTTACATAGCAGAGAGCTCAGTTACACAGCAGAGAGAACAGTTACATAGCAGAGAGCACGGTTACACAGCAGAGAGCTCAGTTACACAGCAGAGATCACGGTTACAAAGCAGAGAGCTCAGTTACACAGCTGAGAGCTCAGTTACACAGCAGAGAGCAAGGTTACACAGCACAGAGCACAGTTACACAGCAGAGAGCACAGTTACACAGCAGAGAGCTCAGTTACATAGCAGAGAGCTCAGTTACACAGCAGAGAGCACAGTTACATAGCAGAGAGCACGGTTACACAGCAGAGAGCTCAGTTACACAGCAGAGATCACGGTTACAAAGCAGAGAGCTCAGTTACACAGCTGAGAGCTCAGTTACACAGCAGAGAGCTCAGTTACACAGCAGAGAGCCCGGTTACACAGCAGAGAGCACAGTTACACAGCAGAGAGCACAGTTCAACAGCAGAGAGCACAGTTACACAGCAGAGAGCTCAGTTACACAGCAGAATGTGCAGTTACATAGCAGAGAGCAAGGTTACACAGCAGAGAGCACAGTTACACAGCAGAGAGCAAGGTTACACAGCAGAGAGCACAGTTACACAGCAGCGAGTACGGTTACACAGCAGAGAGCTCAGTTACACAGCAGAGAGCTCAGTTACACAGCAGAGATCACGGTTACAAAGCAGAGAGCTCAGTTACACAGCTGAGAGCTCAGTTGCACAGCAGAGAGCTCAGTTACACAGCAAAGAGCCCGGTTACACAGTAGAGAGCCCACTTACACAGCAGAGAGCACAGTTCAACAGCAGAGAGCGCAGTTACACAGCAGAGAGCTCAGTTACACAGCAGAGTGTGCAGTTACATAGCAGAGAGCAAGGTTACACAGAAGAGAGCACATTTACACAGCAGAGAGCACAGTTACACAGCAGAGAGCTCAGTTACACAGCAGAGAGCACAGTTACACATCAGAAAGCTCAGTTACACAGCAGAGAGCAGAGTTACACAGCAGACAGCACGCTTACACAGCAGAGAGCACAGTTACACAGCAAAGAGCACAGTTACACAGCAGAGAGCACAGTTACACATCAGAGAGCACAGTTACACAGCAGCCAGCACGGTTACACAGCAGAGAGCACAGTTACACAGCAGAGAGCACAGTTACACAGCAGAGAGCACAGTTACACAGCAGAGAGCACAGTTACACAGCAGAGAGCACAGTTACACAGCAGAGAACACAGTTACACAGCAGAGAGCACAGTTACACAGCAGAGAGCACAGTTACACAGCAGTGAGCACAATTACACAGCAGAAAGCTCAGTTACACAGCAGAGAGCACAGTTACACAGCAGAGAGCACAGTTACACAGCAGACAGCACGGTTACACAGCAGAGAGCACAGTTACACAGCAGAGAGCTCAGTTACACAGCAGAGAGCACAGTTACACAGCAGAGAGCTCAGTTACACAGCAGAGAGCACAGTTACATAGCAGAGAGCACGGTTACGCAGCAGAGAGCACGGTTACACAGCAGAGAGCACAGTTACACAGCAGAGAGCTCAGTTACACAGCAGAGAGCTCAGTTACACAGCAGAGATCACGGTTAAAAATCAGAGAGCTCAGTTACACAGCAGAGATCACGGTTACAAAGCAGAGAGCTCAGTTACACAGCTGAGAAGCTCAGTTGCACAGCAGAGAGCTCCGTTACACAGCAGAGAGCCCGGTTACACAGCAGAGAGCACAGTTACACAGCAGACAGCACAGTTCAACAGCAGAGAGCACAGTTACACAACAGAGAGCACAGTTACACAGCAGAGAACACAGTTACACAGCAGAAAGCTCAGTTACACAGCAGAGAGCACAGTTACATAGCAGAGTGTGCAGTTACATAGCAGAGAGCAAGGTTACACAGCAGAGAGCACATTTACACAGCAGAGAGCACAGTTACACAACAGAGAGCTCAGTTACACAGCAGAGAGCACAGTTACATAGCAGAGAGCACAGTTACACAGCAGAGAACAAGTTTACACAGCAGAGAGCACATTTACAAAGCAGCAAGCACGGTTACACAACAGAGAGCACAGGTACACAGCAGAGAGCACAGTTACACAGCAGAGATCAAGTTTACACAACAGTGAGCACATTTACACAGCAGAGAGCACAGTTACACAGCAGAGAGCACAGTTACACAGCAGAGAGCACAGTTACACAGCAGTGAGCACAATTACACAGCAGAAAGCTCAGTTACACAGCAGAGAGCACAGTTACACAGCAGAGAGCACAGTTACACTGCAGACAGCACGGTTACACAGCAGAGAGCACAGTTACACAGCACAGAGCACAGTTACACAGCAGAGAGCTCAGTTACACAGGAGAGAGCTCAGTTACACAGCAGAGAGCTCAGTTACACAGCAGAGAGCACAGTTACATAGCAGAGAGCACGGTTACACAGGAGAGAGCACGGTTACACAGCAGAGAGCACAGTTACACAGCAGAGAGTAAGGTTACACAACAGAGAGCACAGTTACACAGCAGCGAGCACGGTTACACAACAGAGAGCTCAGTTACACAGCAGAGAGCTCAGTTACACAGCAGAGATCACGGTTACAAAGCAGAGAGCTCAGTTACACAGCTGAGACCTCAGTTACACAGCAGAGAGCTCAGTTACACAGCAGAGAGCCCGGTTACACAGCAGAGAGCACAGTTACACAGCAGAGAGCACAGTTCAACAGCAGAGAGCACAGTTACACAGCAGAGAGCTCAGTTACACAGCAGAGTGTGCAGTTACATAGCAGAGAGCAAGGTTACACAGCAGAGAGCACAGTTACACAGCAGAGAGCAAGGTTACACAGCAGAGAGCTCAGTTACATAGCAGAGAGCTCAGTTACACAGCAGAGAGCACAGTTACATAGCAGAGAGCACGGTTACACAGCAGAGAGCACGGTTACACAGCAGAGAGCACAGTTACACAGCAGAGAGCAAGGTTACACAACAGAGAGCACAGTTACACAGCAGCGAGCACGGTTACACAACAGAGAGCTCAGTTACACAGAAGAGAGCTCAGTTACACAGCAGAGATCACGGTTACAAATCAGAGAGCTCAGTTACACAGCTGAGAGCTCAGTTACACAGCAGAGAGCTCAGTTACACAGCAGAGAGCCCGGTTACACAGCAGAGAGCACAGTTACACAGCAGAGAGCACAGTTCAACAGCAGAGAGCACAGTTACACAGCAGAGAGCTCAGTTACACAGCAGAGTGTGCAGTTACATAGCAGAGAGCAAGGTTACACAGCAGAGAGCACAGTTTCACAGCAGAGAGCAAGGTTACACAGCAGAGAGCACAGTTACACAGCAGCGAGCACGGTTACACAGCAGAGAGCTCAGTTACTCAGCAGAGAGCTCAGTTACACAGCAGACATCACGGTTACAAAGCAGAGAGCTCAGTTACACAGCTGAGAGCTCAGTTGCACAGCAGAGAGCTCAGTTACACAGCAGAGAGCCCGGTTACACAATAGAGAGCCCACTTACACAGCAGAGAGCACAGTTCAACAGCAGAGAGCGCAGTTACACAGCAGAGAGCTCAGTTACACAGCAGAGTGTGCAGTTACATAGCAGAGAGCAAGGTTACACAGAAGAGAGCACATTTACACAGCAGAGAGCACAGTTACACAGCAGAGAGCTCAGTTACACAGCAGAGAGCACAGTTACACAGCAGAGAGCACAGTTACACAGCAGAGAACAAGGTTACACAGCAGAGAGCACATTTACACAGCAGCCAGCACGGTTACACAGCAGAGAGCACATTTACTCAGCAGAGAGCACAGTTACACAGCACAGAGCACAGTTACACAGCAGACAGGAAGGTTATACAGAAGAGAGCTCAGTTACACAGCAGAGAGCTCAGTTACACAGCAGAGAGCACAGTTACACAGCAGAGAGCACAGTTACACAGTAGAGAGTACGGTTACACAGCAGGGAGCACGGTTAAACAGCAAAGACCTTAGTTACACAGCAGAGAGCTCTGTTACACAGCAGAGAGCACAGTTACACATCAGAAAGCTCAGTTACACAGCAGAGAGCAGAGTTACACAGCAGACAGCACGGTTACACAGCAGAGAGCACAGTTACACAGCAAAGAGCACAGTTACACAGCAGAGAGCACAGTTACACATCAGAGAGCACAGTTACACAGCAGCCAGCACGGTTACACAGCAGAGAGCACAGTTACACAGCAGAGAGCACAGTTACACAGCAGAGAGCACAGTTACAAAGCAGAGAGTACAGTTACACAGCAGAGAGCACAGTTACACAGCAGAGAACACAGTTACACAGCAGAGAGCACAGTTACACAGCAGAGAGCACAGTTACACAGCAGTGAGCACAATTACACAGCAGAAAGCTCAGTTACACAGCAGTGAGCACAGTAACACAGTAGAGAGCACAGTTACACAGCAGACAGCACGGTTACACAGCAGAGAGCACAGTTACACGGCAGAGAGCTCAGTTACACAGCAGAGAGCACAGTTACACAGCAGAGAGCTCAGTTACACAGCAGAGAGCACAGTTACATTGCAGAGAGCACGGTTACACAGCAGAGAGCACGGTTACACTGCAGAGAGCACAGTTACACAGCAGAGAGCTCAGTTACACAGCAGAGAGCTCAGTTACACAGCAGAGATCACGGTTACAAAGCAGAGAGCTCAGTTACACAGCTGAGTAGCTCAGTTACACAGCAGAGAGCTCCGTTACACAGTAGAGAGCCCGGTTACACAGCAGAGAGCACAGTTACACAGCAGAGAGCACAGTTCAACAGAAGAGAGCACAGTTACACAGCAGAGTGTGCAGTTACATAGCAGAGAGCAAGGTTACACAGCAGAGAGCACATTTACACAGCGGAGAGAACAGTTACACAGCAGAGAGCACAGTTACATAGCAGAGAGCAAGGTTACACAGCAGAGAGCACATTTACACAGAGGAGAGAACAGTTACACAACAGAGAGCTCAGTTACACAGCAGAGAGCACATTTACACAGCAGAGAGCACAGTTAAACAGCAGAGAGTTCAGTTACACAGCAGAGATCACAGTTACACAGCGGAGAAGCTCAGTTACACAGCAGAGAGCTCCGTTACACAGTAGAGAGCCCGGTTACACAGCAGAGAGCACAGTTACACAGCAGAGAGCACAGTTCAACAGACGAGAGCACAGTTACACAGCAGAGAGCACCGTTACGCAGGAGAGAACACAGTTACAAAGCAGAAAGCTCAGTTACACAGCAGAGAGCACAGTTACATAGCAGAGTGTGCAGTTACATAGCAGAGAGCAAGGTTACACATCAGAGAGCAGATTTACACAGCAGAGAGCACAGTTACACAACAGAGAGCTCAGTTACACAGCAGAGAGCGCAGTTACACAGCAGAGAACAAGTTTACACAGCAGAGAGCACATTTACACAGCAGCCAGCACGGTTACACAACAGAGAGCACAGTTACACAGCAGAAAGCACAGTTACACAGCAGAGATCAAGTTTACACAACAGTGAGCACATTTACACAGCAGAGAGCACAGTTACACAGCAGAGAGCACAGTTACACAGCAGAGAGCACGGTTACACAGCAAAGAGCTCAGATACACAGCAGAGTGTGCAGTTACATAGCAGAGAGCAAGGTTACACAGCAGAGAGCACATTTACACAGCGGAGAGAACAGTTACACAGCAGAGAGCACAGTTACATAGCAGAGAGCAAGGTTACACAGCAGAGAGCACAGTTACACAGCAGTGAGCACAATTACACAGCAGAAAGCTCAGTTACACAGCAGTGAGCACAGTTACACAGTAGAGAGCACAGTTACACAGCAGACAGCACGGTTACACAGCAGAGAGCACAGTTACACGGCAGAGAGCTCAGTTACACAGCAGAGAGCACAGTTACACAGCAGAGAGCTCAGTTACACAGCAGAGAGCACAGTTACATTGCAGAGAGCACGGTTACACAGCAGAGAGCACGGTTACACTGCAGAGAGCACAGTTACACAGCAGAGAGCTCAGTTACACAGCAGAGAGCTCAGTTACACAGCAGAGATCACGGTTACAAAGCAGAGAGCTCAGTTACACAGCTGAGAAGCTCAGTTACACAGCAGAGAGCTCCGTTACACAGTAGAGAGCCCGGTTACACAGCAGAGAGCACAGTTACACAGCAGAGAGCACAGTTCAACAGAAGAGAGCACAGTTACACAGCAGAGAGCACCGTTACGCAGGAGAGAACACAGTTACAAAGCAGAAAGCTCAGTTACACAGCAGAGAGCACAGTTACATAGCAGAGTGTGCAGTTACATAGCAGAGAGCAAGGTTACACATCAGAGAGCAGATTTACACAGCAGAGAGCACAGTTACACAACAGAGAGCTCAGTTACACAGCAGAGAGCACAGTTACACAGCAGAGAGCACAGTTACACAGCAGAGAACAAGTTTACACAGCAGAGAGCACATTTACACAGCAGCCAGCACGGTTACACAACAGAGAGCACAGTTACACAGCAGAGAGCACAGTTACACAGCAGAGATCAAGTTTACACAACAGTGACCACATTTACACAGCAGAGAGCACAGTTACACAGCAGAGAGCACAGTTACACAGCAGAGAGCACGGTTACACAGCAAAGAGCTCAGATACACAGCAGAGTGTGCAGTTACATAGCAGAGAGCAAGGTTACACAGCAGAGAGCACATTTACACAGCGGAGAGAACAGTTACACAGCAGAGAGCACAGTTACATAGCAGAGAGCAAGGTTACACAGCAGAGAGCACATTTACACAGAGGAGAGAACAGTTACACAACAGAGAGCTCAGTTACACAGCAGAGAGCACATTTACACAGCAGAGAGCACAGTTAAACAGCAGAGAGTTCAGTTACACAGCAGAGATCACAGTTACACAGCGGAGAAGCCCAGTTACACAGCAGAGAGCTCCGTTACACAGTAGAGAGCCCGGTTACACAGCAGAGAGCACAGTTACACAGCAGAGAGCACAGTTCAACAGACGAGAGCACAGTTACACAGCAGAGAGCACCGTTACGCAGGAGAGAACACAGTTACAAAGCAGAAAGCTCAGTTACACAGCAGAGAGCACAGTTACATAGCAGAGTGTGCAGTTACATAGCAGAGAGCAAGGCTACACATCAGAGAGCAGATTTACACAGCAGAGAGCACAGTTACACAACAGAGAGCTCAGTTACACAGCAGAGAGCACAGTTACACAGCAGAGAGCACAGTTACACAGCAGAGAACAAGTTTACACAGCAGAGAGCACATTTACACAGCAGCCAGCACGGTTACACAACAGAGAGCACAGTTACACAGCAGAAAGCACAGTTACACAGCAGAGATCAAGTTTACACAGCAGAGAGCACATTTACACAGCAGCCAGCACGGTTACACAACAGAGAGCACAGTTACACAGCAGACAGCACAGTTACACAGCAGAGAGCACGGTTACACAGCAAAGAGCTCAGATACACAGCAGAGTGTGCAGTTACATAGCAGAGAGCAAGGTTACACAGCAGAGAGCACATTTACACAGCGGAGAGAACAGTTACACAGCAGAGAGCACAGTTACATAGCAGAGAGCAAGGTTACACAGCAGAGAGCACATTTACACAGAGGAGAGAACAGTTACACAACAGAGAGCTCAGTTACACAGCAGAGAGCACATTTACACAGCAGAGAGCACAGTTAAACAGCAGAGAGTTCAGTTACACAGCAGAGATCACAGTTACACAGCGGAGATAACAATTACACAGCAGAGAGAACAGTTACACAGCAGAGAACAAGGTTACACAGCAGAGAGCACATTTACACAGCAGCCAGCACAGTTACACAGCAGAGAGAACAGTTACACAGCAGAGAGCACAGTTACACAGCAGAGATCAAGGTTACACAGCAGAGAGCACAGTTACACAGCAGAGAGCACAGTTACACAGCAGAGAGCACAGTTGCACAGCAGAGAGCACAGTTACACAGCAGTGAGCACAATTACACAGCAGAAAGCTCAGTTACACAGCAGAGAGCACAGTTACACAGCAGAGAGCTCAGTTACACAGCAGAGAGTACAGTTACATAGCAGAGAGCACGGTTTCACAGCAGAGAGCTCAGTTACACAGCAGAGAGCACAGTTACACAGCAGAGAGCACAGTTACACAGCAGAGAGCACAGTTACACAGCAGAGAACACAGCTACACAGCAGAAAGCTCAGTTACACAGCAGAGAGCACAGTTACACAGCAGAGAGAACAGTTACACAGCAGAGAGCACAGTTACACAGCAGAGATCACGGTTACACAGCAGAGATCACGGTTACAAAGCAGAGAGCTCAGTTACACAGCAGAGAGCACAGTTACACAGCAGAGAGCTCAGTTACACAGCAGAGTGTGCAGTTACATAGCAGAGAGCAAGGTTACACAGCAGAGAGCACAGTTACACAGCAGAGAGCAAGGTTACACAGCAGAGAGCACAGTTACGCAGCAGCGAGCACGGTTACACAGCAGAGAGCTCAGTTACACAGCAGAGAGCTCAGTTACACAGCAGAGATCACGGTTACAAAGCAGAGAGCTCAGTTACACAGCTGAGAGCTCAGTTGCACAGCAGAGAGCTCAGTTACACAGCAGAGAGCCCGGTTACACAGTAGAGAGCCCACTTACACAGCAGAGAGCACAGTTCAACAGCAGAGAGCGCAGTTACACAGCAGAGAGCTCAGATACACAGCAGAGTGTGCAGTTACATAGCAGAGAGCAAGGTTACACAGAAGAGAGCACATTTACACAGCAGAGAGCACAGTTACACAGCAGAGAGCTCAGTTATACAGCAGAGAGCTCAGTTACACAGCAGAGAGCGCAGTTACACAGCAGAGAGCACAGTTACACAGCAGAGAACAAGGTTACACAGCAGAGAGCACATTTACACAGCAGCCAGCACGGTTACACAGCAGAGAGCACATTTACTCAGCAGAGAGCACAGTTACACAGCAGAGAGCACAGTTCAACAGCAGAGAGCGCAGTTACACAGCAGAGAGCTCAGTTACACAGCAGAGAGCACAGTTACACAGCAGTGAGCACAGTTACACAGCAGAGAACATATTTACACAGCAGAAAGCTAAGTTACACAGCAGAGAGCACAGTTACACAGCAGCGAGCACGGATACACAGCAGAGAGCTCAGTTACACAGCAGAGAGCTCAGTTACACAGCAGAGATCACGGTTACAAAGCAGAGAGCTCAGTTACACAGCTGAGATCACGGTTACAAAGCAGAGAGCTCAGTTACACAGCTGAGAAGCTCAGTTGCACAGCAGAGAGCTCCGTTACACAGCAGAGAGCCCGGTTACACAGCAGAGAGCACAGTTACACAGCAGAGAGCACAGTTCAACAGCAGAGAGCACAGTTACACAGCAGAGAGCACAGTTACACAGCAGAGAACACAGTTACACAGCAGAAAGCTCAGTTACACAGCAGAGAGCACAGTTACATAGCAGAGTGTGCAGTTACATAGCAGAGAGCAAGGTTACACAGCAGAGAGCTCAGTTACACAGCAGAGAGCACAGTTACACAGCAGAGAACACCGTTACACAGCAGAGAACAAGTTTACACAGCAGAGAGCACATTTATACAGCAGCCAGCACGGTTACACAACAGAGAGCACAGTTACACAGCAGAGAGCACAGTTACACAGCAGAGATCAAGTTTACAGAACAGTGAGCACATTTACACAGCAGAGAGCACAGTTACACAGCAGAGAGCACAGTTACACAGCAGAGAGCACGGTTACACAGCAAAGAGCTCAGATACACAGCAGAGTGTGCAGTTACATAGCAGAGAGCAAGGTTACACAGCAGAGAGCAGATTTACACAGCGGAGAGAACAGTTACACAGCAGAGAGCACAGTTACATAGCAGAGAGCAAGGTTACACAGCAGAGAGCACATTTACACAGCGGAGAGAACAGTTACACAACAGAGAGCTCAGTTACACAGCAGAGAGCACATTTACACAGCAGAGAGCACAGTTAAACAGCAGAGAGTTCAGTTACACAGCAGAGATCACAGTTACACAGCGGAGAGAACAATTACACAGCAGAGAGCACAGTTACACAGCAGAGAACAAGGTTACACAGCAGAGAGCACATTTACACAGCAGCCAGCACAGTTACACAGCAGAGAGAACAGTTACACAGCAGAGAGCACAGTTACACAGCAGAGATCAAGGTTACACAGCAGAGAGCACAGTTACACAGCAGAGAGCACAGTTACACAGCAGAGAGCACAGTTGCACAGCAGAGAGCACAGTTACACAGCAGTGAGCACAATTACACAGCAGAAAGCTCAGTTACACAGCAGAGAGCACAGTTACACAGCAGAGAGCTCAGTTATACAGCAGAGAGCACAGTTACATAGCAGAGAGCACGGTTTCACAGCAGAGAGCTCAGTTACACAGCAGAGAGCACAGTTACACAGCAGAGAGCACAGTTACACAGCAGAGAGCTCAGTTACACAGCACAGAGCACAGTTACACAGCAGAGAGCACAGTTACACAGCAGAGAACACAGTTACACAGCAGAAAGCTCAGTTACACAGCAGAGAGCACAGTTACACAGCAGAGAGAACAGTTACACAGCAGAGAGCTCAGTTACACAGCAGAGATCACGGTTACAAAGCAGAGAGCTCAGTTACACAGCTGAGAGCTCAGTTACACAGCAGAGAGCTCAGTTACACAGCAGAGAGCCCGATTACACAGCAGAGAGCACAGTTACACAGCAGAGAGCACAGTTCAACAGCAGAGAGCACAGTTACACAGCAGAGAGCTCAGTTACACAGCAGAGTGTGCAGTTACATAGCAGAGAGCAAGGTTACACAGCAGAGTGCACAGTTACACAGCAGAGAGCAAGGTTACACAGCAGAGAGCACAGTTACACAGCAGCGAGCACGGTTACACAGCAGAGAGCTCAGTTACACAGCAGAGAGCTCAGTTACACAGCAGAGATCACGGTTACAAAGCAGAGAGCTCAGTTACACAGCTGAGAGCTCAGTTGCACAGCAGTGAGCTCAGTTACACAGCAGAGAGCCCGGTTACACAGTAGAGAGCCCACTTACACAGCAGAGAGCACAGTTCAACAGCAGAGAGCGCAGTTACACAGCAGAGAGCTCAGTTACACAGCAGAGAGCACAGTTACACAGCAGTGAGCACAGTTACACAGCAGAGAACACATCTACACAGCAGAAAGCTAAGTTACACAGCAGAGAGCACAGTTACACAGCAGCGAGCACGGTTACACAGCAGAGAGCTCAGTTACACAGCAGAGAGCTCAGTTACACAGCAGAGATCACGGTTACAAAGCAGAGAGCTCAGTTACACAGCTGAGAAGCTCAGTTGCACAGCAGAGAGCTCCGTTACACAGCAGAGAGCCCGGTTACACAGCAGAGAGCACAGTTACACAGCAGAGAGCACAGTTCAACAGCAGAGAGCACAGTTACACAGCAGAGAGCACAGTTACACAGCAGAGAACACAGTTACACAGCAGAAAGCTCAGTTACACAGCAGAGAGCACAGTTACATAGCAGAAAGCTAAGTTACACAGCAGAGAGCACAGTTACACAGCAGCGAGCACGGATACACAGCAGAGAGCTCAGTTACACAGCAGAGAGCTCAGTTACACAGCAGAGATCACGGTTACAAAGCAGAGAGCTCAGTTACACAGCTGAGATCACGGTTACAAAGCAGAGAGCTCAGTTACACAGCTGAGAAGCTCAGTTGCACAGCAGAGAGCTCCGTTACACAGCAGAGAGCCCGGTTACACAGCAGAGAGCACAGTTACACAGCAGAGAGCACAGTTCAACAGCAGAGAGCACAGTTACACAGCAGAGAGCACAGTTACACAGCAGAGAGCACAGTTACACAGCAGAAAGCTCAGTTACACAGCAGAGAGCACAGTTACATAGCAGAGTGTGCAGTTACATAGCAGAGAGCAAGGTTACACAGCAGAGAGCTCAGTTACACAGCAGAGAGCACAGTTACACAGCAGAGAGCACCGTTACACAGCAGAGAACAAGTTTACACAGCAGAGAGCACATTTATACAGCAGCCAGCACGGTTACACAACAGAGAGCACAGTTACACAGCAGAGAGCACAGTTACACAGCAGAGATCAAGTTTACACAACAGTGAGCACATTTACACAGCAGAGAGCACAGTTACACAGCAGAGAGCACAGTTACACAGCAGAGAGCACGGTTACACAGCAAAGAGCTCAGATACACAGCAGAGAACACAGTTACACAGCAGAGAGCACAGTTACACAGCAGAGAGCACAGTTACACAGCAGTGAGCACAATTACACAGCAGAAAGCTCAGTTACACAGCAGTGAGCACAGTAACACAGTAGAGAGCACAGTTACACAGCAGACAGCACGGTTACACAGCAGAGAGCACAGTTACACGGCAGAGAGCTCAGTTACACAGCAGAGAGCACAGTTACACAGCAGAGAGCTCAGTTACACAGCAGAGAGAACAGTTACATTGCAGAGAGCACGGTTACACAGCAGAGAGCACGGTTACACTGCAGAGAGCACAGTTACACAGCAGAGAGCTCAGTTACACAGCAGAGAGCTCAGTTACACAGCAGAGATCACGGTTACAAAGCAGAGAGCACATTTACACAGCAGAGAGCACAGTTACACAGCAGAGAGCTCAGTTATACAGCAGAGAGCTCAGTTACACAGCAGAGAGCGCAGTTACACAGCAGAGAGCACAGTTACACAGCAGAGAACAAGGTTACACAGCAGAGAGCACATTTACACAGCAGCCAGCACGGTTACACAGCAGAGAGCACATTTACTCAGCAGAGAGCACAGTTACACAGCAGAGAGCACAGTTCAACAGCCGAGAGCGCAGTTACACAGCAGAGAGCTCAGTTACACAGCAGAGAGCACAGTTACACAGCAGTGAGCACAGTTACACAGCAGAGAACACATTTACACAGCAGAAAGCTAAGTTACACAGCAGAGAGCACAGTTACACAGCAGCGAGCACGGATACACAGCAGAGAGCTCAGTTACACAGCAGAGAGCTCAGTTACACAGCAGAGATCACGGTTACAAAGCAGAGAGCTCAGTTACACAGCTGAGATCACGGTTACAAAGCAGAGAGCTCAGTTACACAGCTGAGAAGCTCAGTTGCACAGCAGAGAGCTCCGTTACACAGCAGAGAGCCCGGTTACACAGCAGAGAGCACAGTTACACAGCAGAGAGCACAGTTCAACAGCAGAGAGCACAGTTACACAGCAGAGAGCACAGTTACACAGCAGAGAACACAGTTACACAGCAGAAAGCTCAGTTACACAGCAGAGAGCACAGTTACATAGCAGAGTGTGCAGTTACATAGCAGAGAGCAAGGTTACACAGCAGAGAGCTCAGTTACACAGCAGAGAGCACAGTTACACAGCAGAGAGCACCGTTACACAGCAGAGAACAAGTTTACACAGCAGAGAGCACATTTATACAGCAGCCAGCACGGTTACACAACAGAGAGCACAGTTACACAGCAGAGAGCACAGTTACACAGCAGAGATCAAGTTTACACAACAGTGAGCACATTTACACAGCAGAGAGCACAGTTACACAGCAGAGAGCACAGTTACACAGCAGAGAGCACGGTTACACAGCAAAGAGCTCAGATACACAGCAGAGTGTGCAGTTACATAGCAGAGAGCAAGGTTACACAGCAGAGAGCACATTTACACAGCGGAGAGAACAGTTACACAGCAGAGAGCACAGTTACATAGCAGAGAGCAAGGTTACACAGCAGAGAGCACATTTACACAGCGGAGAGAACAGTTACACAACAGAGAGCTCAGTTACACAGCAGAGAGCACATTTACACAGCAGAGAGCACAGTTAAACAGCAGAGAGTTCAGTTACACAGCAGAGATCACAGTTACACAGCGGAGAGAACAATTACACAGCAGAGAGCACAGTTACACAGCAGAGAACAAGGTTACACAGCAGAGAGCACATTTACACAGCAGCCAGCACAGTTACACAGCAGAGAGAACAGTTACACAGCAGAGAGCACAGTTACACAGCAGAGATCAAGGTTACACAGCAGAGAGCACAGTTACACAGCAGAGAGCACAGTTACACAGCAGAGAGCACAGTTGCACAGCAGAGAGCACAGTTACACAGCAGTGAGCACAATTACACAGCAGAAAGCTCAGTTACACAGCAGAGAGCACAGTTACACAGCAGAGAGCTCAGTTACACAGCAGAGAGCACAGTTACATAGCAGAGAGCACGGTTTCACAGCAGAGAGCTCAGTTACACAGCAGAGAGCACAGTTACACAGCAGAGAGCACAGTTACACAGCAGAGAGCTCAGTTACACAGCACAGAGCACAGTTACACAGCAGAGAGCACAGTTACACAGCAGAGAACACAGTTACACAGCAGAAAGCTCAGTTACACAGCAGAGAGCACAGTTACACAGCAGAGAGAACAGTTACACAGCAGAGAGCTCAGTTACACAGCAGAGATCACGGTTACAAAGCAGAGAGCTCAGTTACACAGCTGAGAGCTCAGTTACACAGCAGAGAGCTCAGTTACACAGCAGAGAGCCCGATTACACAGCAGAGAGCACAGTTACACAGCAGAGAGCACAGTTCAACAGCAGAGAGCACAGTTACACAGCAGAGAGCTCAGTTACACAGCAGAGTGTGCAGTTACATAGCAGAGAGCAAGGTTACACAGCAGAGTGCACAGTTACACAGCAGAGAGCAAGGTTACACAGCAGAGAGCACAGTTACACAGCAGCGAGCACGGTTACACAGCAGAGAGCTCAGTTACACAGCAGAGAGCTCAGTTACACAGCAGAGATCACGGTTACAAAGCAGAGAGCTCAGTTACACAGCTGAGAGCTCAGTTGCACAGCAGTGAGCTCAGTTACACAGCAGAAAGCTAAGTTACACAGCAGAGAGCACAGTTACACAGCAGCGAGCACGGTTACACAGCAGAGAGCTCAGTTACACAGCAGAGAGCTCAGTTACACAGCAGAGATCACGGTTACAAAGCAGAGAGCTCAGTTACACAGCTGAGAAGCTCAGTTGCACAGCAGAGAGCTCCGTTACACAGCAGAGAGTCCGGTTACACAGCAGAGAGCACAGTTACACAGCAGAGAGCACAGTTCAACAGCAGAGAGCACAGTTACACAGCAGAGAGCACAGTTACACAGCAGAGAACACAGTTACACAGCAGAAAGCTCAGTTACACAGCAGAGAGCACAGTTACATAGCAGAAAGCTAAGTTACACAGCAGAGAGCACAGTTACACAGCAGCGAGCACGGATACACAGCAGAGAGCTCAGTTACACAGCAGAGAGCTCAGTTACACAGCAGAGATCACGGTTACAAAGCAGAGAGCTCAGTTACACAGCTGAGATCACGGTTACAAAGCAGAGAGCTCAGTTACACAGCTGAGAAGCTCAGTTGCACAGCAGAGAGCTCCGTTACACAGCAGAGAGCCCGGTTACACAGCAGAGAGCACAGTTACACAGCAGAGAGCACAGTTCAACAGCAGAGAGCACAGTTACACAGCAGAGAGCACAGTTACACAGCAGAGAGCACAGTTACACAGCAGAAAGCTCAGTTACACAGCAGAGAGCACAGTTACATAGCAGAGTGTGCAGTTACATAGCAGAGAGCAAGGTTACACAGCAGAGAGCTCAGTTACACAGCAGAGAGCACAGTTACACAGCAGAGAGCACCGTTACACAGCAGAGAACAAGTTTACACAGCAGAGAGCACATTTATACAGCAGCCAGCACGGTTACACAACAGAGAGCACAGTTACACAGCAGAGAGCACAGTTACACAGCAGAGATCAAGTTTACACAACAGTGAGCACATTTACACAGCAGAGAGTACAGTTACACAGCAGAGAGCACAGTTACACAGCAGAGAGCACGGTTACACAGCAAAGAGCTCAGATACACAGCAGAGAACACAGTTACACAGCAGAGAGCACAGTTACACAGCAGAGAGCACAGTTACACAGCAGTGAGCACAATTACACAGCAGAAAGCTCAGTTACACAGCAGTGAGCACAGTAACACAGTAGAGAGCACAGTTACACAGCAGACAGCACGGTTACACAGCAGAGAGCACAGTTACACGGCAGAGAGCTCAGTTACACAGCAGAGAGCACAGTTACACAGCAGAGAGCTCAGTTACACAGCAGAGAGCACAGTTACATTGCAGAGAGCACGGTTACACAGCAGAGAGCACGGTTACACTGCAGAGAGCACAGTTACACAGCAGAGAGCTCAGTTACACAGCAGAGAGCTCAGTTACACAGCAGAGATCACGGTTACAAAGCAGAGAGCTCAGTTACACAGCTGAGAAGCTCAGTTACACAGCAGAGAGCTCCGTTACACAGTAGAGAGCCCGGTTACACAGCAGAGAGCACAGTTACACAGCAGAGAGCACAGTTCAACAGAAGAGAGCACAGTTACACAGCAGAGAGCACCGTTACGCAGGAGAGAACACAGTTACAAAGCAGAAAGCTCAGTTACACAGCAGAGAGCACAGTTACATAGCAGAGTGTGCAGTTACATAGCAGAGAGCAAGGTTACACATCAGAGAGCAGATTTACACAGCAGAGAGCACAGTTACACAACAGAGAGCTCAGTTACACAGCAGAGAGCACAGTTACACAGCAGAGAGCACAGTTACACAGCAGAGAACAAGTTTACACAGCAGAGAGCACATTTACACAGCAGCCAGCACGGTTACACAACAGAGAGCACAGTTACACAGCAGAGAGCACAGTTACACAGCAGAGATCAAGTTTACACAACAGTGACCACATTTACACAGCAGAGAGCACAGTTACACAGCAGAGAGCACAGTTACACAGCAGAGAGCACGGTTACACAGCAAAGAGCTCAGATACACAGCAGAGTGTGCAGTTACATAGCAGAGAGCAAGGTTACACAGCAGAGAGCACATTTACACAGCGGAGAGAACAGTTACACAGCAGAGAGCACAGTTACATAGCAGAGAGCAAGGTTACACAGCAGAGAGCACATTTACACAGAGGAGAGAACAGTTACACAACAGAGAGCTCAGTTACACAGCAGAGAGCACATTTACACAGCAGAGAGCACAGTTAAACAGCAGAGAGTTCAGTTACACAGCAGAGATCACAGTTACACAGCGGAGAAGCTCAGTTACACAGCAGAGAGCTCCGTTACACAGTAGAGAGCCCGGTTACACAGCAGAGAGCACAGTTACACAGCAGAGAGCACAGTTACACAGCAGAGAGCACAGTTACACAGCAGAGAGCACAGTTACACAGCAGAGAACACAGCTACACAGCAGAAAGCTCAGTTACACAGCAGAGAGCACAGTTACACAGCAGAGAGAACAGTTACACAGCAGAGAGCTCAGTTACACAGCAGAGATCACGGTTACAAAGCAGAGAGCTCAGTTACACAGCTGAGAGCTCAGTTACACAGCAGAGAGCTCAGTTACACAGCAGAGAGCCCGGTTACACAGCAGAGAGCACAGTTACACAGCAGAGAGCACAGTTCAACAGCAGAGAGCACAGTTACACAGCAGAGAGCTCAGTTACACAGCAGAGTGTGCAGTTACATAGCAGAGAGCAAGGTTACACAGCAGAGAGCACAGTTACACAGCAGAGAGCAAGGTTACACAGCAGAGAGCACAGTTACGCAGCAGCGAGCACGGTTACACAGCAGAGAGCTCAGTTACACAGCAGAGAGCTCAGTTACACAGCAGAGATCACGGTTACAAAGCAGAGAGCTCAGTTACACAGCTGAGAGCTCAGTTGCACAGCAGAGAGCTCAGTTACACAGCAGAGAGCCCGGTTACACAGTAGAGAGCCCACTTACACAGCAGAGAGCACAGTTCAACAGCAGAGAGCGCAGTTACACAGCAGAGAGCTCAGATACACAGCAGAGTGTGCAGTTACATAGCAGAGAGCAAGGTTACACAGAAGAGAGCACATTTACACAGCAGAGAGCACAGTTACACAGCAGAGAGCTCAGTTATACAGCAGAGAGCTCAGTTACACAGCAGAGAGCGCAGTTACACAGCAGAGAGCACAGTTACACAGCAGAGAACAAGGTTACACAGCAGAGAGCACATTTACACAGCAGCCAGCACGGTTACACAGCAGAGAGCACATTTACTCAGCAGAGAGCACAGTTACACAGCAGAGAGCACAGTTCAACAGCAGAGAGCGCAGTTACACAGCAGAGAGCTCAGTTACACAGCAGAGAGCACAGTTACACAGCAGTGAGCACAGTTACACAGCAGAGAACACATTTACACAGCAGAAACTAAGTTGCACAGCAGAGAGCACAGTTACACAGCAGCGAGCACGGATACACAGCAGAGAGCTCAGTTACACAGCAGAGAGCTCAGTTACACAGCAGAGATCACGGTTACAAAGCAGAGAGCTCAGTTACACAGCTGAGATCACGGTTACAAAGCAGAGAGCTCAGTTACACAGCTGAGAAGCTCAGTTGCACAGCAGAGAGCTCCGTTACACAGCAGAGAGCCCGGTTACACAGCAGAGAGCACAGTTACACAGCAGAGAGCACAGTTCAACAGCAGAGAGCACAGTTACACAGCAGAGAGCACAGTTACACAGCAGAGAACACAGTTACACAGCAGAAAGCTCAGTTACACAGCAGAGAGCACAGTTACATAGCAGAGTGTGCAGTTACATAGCAGAGAGCAAGGTTACACAGCAGAGAGCTCAGTTACACAGCAGAGAGCACAGTTACACAGCAGAGAGCACCGTTACACAGCAGAGAACAAGTTTACACAGCAGAGAGCACATTTATACAGCAGCCAGCACGGTTACACAACAGAGAGCACAGTTACACAGCAGAGAGCACAGTTACACAGCAGAGATCAAGTTTACACAACAGTGAGCACATTTACACAGCAGAGAGCACAGTTACACAGCAGAGAGCACAGTTACACAGCAGAGAGCACGGTTACACAGCAAAGAGCTCAGATACACAGCAGAGAACACAGTTACACAGCAGAGAGCACAGTTACACAGCAGAGAGCACAGTTACATAGCAGAGAGCACGGTTTCACAGCAGAGAGCTCAGTTACACAGCAGAGAGCACAGTTACACAGCAGAGAGCACAGTTACACAGCAGAGAGCTCAGTTACACAGCACAGAGAACAGTTACACAGCAGAGAGCACAGTTACACAGCAGAGAACACAGTTACACAGCAGAAAGCTCAGTTACACAGCAGAGAGCACAGTTACACAGCAGAGAGAACAGTTACACAGCAGAGAGCTCAGTTACACAGCAGAGATCACGGTTACAAAGCAGAGAGCTCAGTTACACAGCTGAGAGCTCAGTTACACAGCAGAGAGCTCAGTTACACAGCAGAGAGCCCGATTACACAGCAGAGAGCACAGTTACACAGCAGAGAGCACAGTTCAACAGCAGAGAGCACAGTTACACAGCAGAGAGCTCAGTTACACAGCAGAGTGTGCAGTTACATAGCAGAGAGCAAGGTTACACAGCAGAGTGCACAGTTACACAGCAGAGAGCAAGGTTACACAGCAGAGAGCACAGTTACACAGCTGCGAGCACGGTTACACAGCAGAGAGCTCAGTTACACAGCAGAGAGCTCAGTTACACAGCAGAGATCACGGTTACAAAGCAGAGAGCTCAGTTACACAGCTGAGAGCTCAGTTGCACAGCAGTGAGCTCAGTTACACAGCAGAGAGCCCGGTTACACAGTAGAGAGCCCACTTACACAGCAGAGAGCACAGTTCAACAGCAGAGAGCGCAGTTACACAGCAGAGAGCTCAGTTACACAGCAGAGAGCACAGTTACACAGCAGTGAGCACAGTTACACAGCAGAGAACACATCTACACAGCAGAAAGCTAAGTTACACAGCAGAGAGCACAGTTACACAGCAGCGAGCACGGTTACACAGCAGAGAGCTCAGTTACACAGCAGAGAGCTCAGTTACACAGCAGAGATCACGGTTACAAAGCAGAGAGCTCAGTTACACAGCTGAGAAGCTCAGTTGCACAGCAGAGAGCTCCGTTACACAGCAGAGAGCCCGGTTACACAGCAGAGAGCACAGTTACACAGCAGAGAGCACAGTTCAACAGCAGAGAGCACAGTTACACAGCAGAGAGCACAGTTACACAGCAGAGAACACAGTTACACAGCAGAAAGCTCAGTTACACAGCAGAGAGCACAGTTACATAGCAGAAAGCTAAGTTACACAGCAGAGAGCACAGTTACACAGCAGCGAGCACGGATACACAGCAGAGAGCTCAGTTACACAGCAGAGAGCTCAGTTACACAGCAGAGATCACGGTTACAAAGCAGAGAGCTCAGTTACACAGCTGAGATCACGGTTACAAAGCAGAGAGCTCAGTTACATAGCTGAGAAGCTCAGTTGCACAGCAGAGAGCTCCGTTACACAGCAGAGAGCCCGGTTACACAGCAGAGAGCACAGTTACACAGCAGAGAGCACAGTTCAACAGCAGAGAGCACAGTTACACAGCAGAGAGCACAGTTACACAGCAGAGAGCACAGTTACACAGCAGAAAGCTCAGTTACACAGCAGAGAGCACAGTTACATAGCAGAGTGTGCAGTTACATAGCAGAGAGCAAGGTTACACAGCAGAGAGCTCAGTTACACAGCAGAGAGCACAGTTACACAGCAGAGAGCACCGTTACACAGCAGAGAACAAGTTTACACAGCAGAGAGCACATTTATACAGCAGCCAGCACGGTTACACAACAGAGAGCACAGTTACACAGCAGAGAGCACAGTTACACAGCAGAGATCAAGTTTACACAACAGTGAGCACATTTACACAGCAGAGAGCACAGTTACACAGCAGAGAGCACAGTTACACAGCAGAGAGCACGGTTACACAGCAAAGAGCTCAGATACACAGCAGAGAACACAGTTACACAGCAGAGAGCACAGTTACACAGCAGAGAGCACAGTTACACAGCAGTGAGCACAATTACACAGCAGAAAGCTCAGTTACACAGCAGTGAGCACAGTAACACAGTAGAGAGCACAGTTACACAGCAGACAGCACGGTTACACAGCAGAGAGCACAGTTACACGGCAGAGAGCTCAGTTACACAGCAGAGAGCACAGTTACACAGCAGAGAGCTCAGTTACACAGCAGAGAGCACAGTTACATTGCAGAGAGCACGGTTACACAACAGAGAGCACGGTTACACTGCAGAGAGCACAGTTACACAGCAGAGAGCTCAGTTACACAGCAGAGAGCTCAGTTACACAGCAGAGATCACGGGACAAAGCAGAGAGCTCAGTTACACAGCTGAGAAGCTCAGTTACACAGCAGAGAGCTCCGTTACACAGTAGAGAGCCCGGTTACACAGCAGAGAGCACAGTTACACAGCAGAGAGCACAGTTCAACAGAAGAGAGCACAGTTACACAGCAGAGAGCACCGTTACGCAGGAGAGAACACAGTTACAAAGCAGAAAGCTCAGTTACACAGCAGAGAGCACAGTTACATAGCAGAGTGTGCAGTTACATAGCAGAGAGCAAGGTTACACATCAGAGAGCAGATTTACACAGCAGAGAGCACAGTTACACAACAGAGAGCTCAGTTACACAGCAGAGAGCACAGTTACACAGCAGAGAGCACAGTTACACAGCAGAGAACAAGTTTACACAGCAGAGAGCACATTTACACAGCAGCCAGCACGGTTACACAACAGAGAGCACAGTTACACAGCAGAGAGCACAGTTACACAGCAGAGATCAAGTTTACACAACAGTGACCACATTTCCACAGCAGAGAGCACAGTTACACAGCAGAGAGCACAGTTACACAGCAGAGAGCACGGTTACACAGCAAAGAGCTC
Source organism: Scyliorhinus torazame (assembly GCF_047496885.1). Lineage (NCBI taxonomy): Eukaryota > Metazoa > Chordata > Chondrichthyes > Carcharhiniformes > Scyliorhinidae > Scyliorhinus > Scyliorhinus torazame. Next base: position 98,146 of record NW_027308117.1, on the reverse strand, counting down.
AGATACACAGCCGAGTGTGCAGTTACATAGCAGAGAGCAAGGTTACACAGCAGAGAGCACATTTACACAGCGGAGAGAACAGTTACACAGCAGAGAGCACAGTTACATAGCAGAGAGCAAGGTTACACAGCAGAGAGCACATTTACACAGAGGAGAGAACAGTTACACAACAGAGAGCTCAGTTACACAGCAGAGAGCACATTTACACAGCAGAGAGCACAGTTAAACAGCAGAGAGTTCAGTTACACAGCAGAGATCACAGTTACACAGCGGAGAAGCTCAGTTACACAGCAGAGAGCTCCGTTACACAGTAGAGAGCCCGGTTACACAGCAGAGAGCACAGTTACACAGCAGAGAGCACAGTTACACAGCAGAGAGCACAGTTACACAGCAGAGAGCACAGTTACACAGCAGAGAACACAGCTACACAGCAGAAAGCTCAGTTACACAGCAGAGAGCACAGTTACACAGCAGAGAGAACAGTTACACAGCAGAGAGCTCAGTTACACAGCAGAGATCACGGTTACAAAGCAGAGAGCTCAGTTACACAGCTGAGAGCTCAGTTACACAGCAGAGAGCTCAGTTACACAGCAGAGAGCCCGGTTACACAGCAGAGAGCACAGTTACACAGCAGAGAGCACAGTTCAACAGCAGAGAGCACAGTTACACAGCAGAGAGCTCAGTTACACAGCAGAGTGTGCAGTTACATAGCAGAGAGCAAGGTTACACAGCAGAGAGCACAGTTACACAGCAGAGAGCAAGGTTACACAGCAGAGAGCACAGTTACGCAGCAGCGAGCACGGTTACACAGCAGAGAGCTCAGTTACACAGCAGAGAGCTCAGTTACACAGCAGAGATCACGGTTACAAAGCAGAGAGCTCAGTTACACAGCTGAGAGCTCAGTTGCACAGCAGAGAGCTCAGTTACACAGCAGAGAGCCCGGTTACACAGTAGAGAGCCCACTTACACAGCAGAGAGCACAGTTCAACAGCAGAGAGCGCAGTTACACAGCAGAGAGCTCAGATACACAGCAGAGTGTGCAGTTACATAGCAGAGAGCAAGGTTACACAGAAGAGAGCACATTTACACAGCAGAGAGCACAGTTACACAGCAGAGAGCTCAGTTATACAGCAGAGAGCTCAGTTACACAGCAGAGAGCGCAGTTACACAGCAGAGAGCACAGTTACACAGCAGAGAACAAGGTTACACAGCAGAGAGCACATTTACACAGCAGCCAGCACGATTACACAGCAGAGAGCACATTTACTCAGCAGAGAGCACAGTTACACAGCAGAGAGCACAGTTCAACAGCAGAGAGCGCAGTTACACAGCAGAGAGCTCAGTTACACAGCAGAGAGCACAGTTACACAGCAGTGAGCACAGTTACACAGCAGAGAACACATTTACACAGCAGAAAGCTAAGTTGCACAGCAGAGAGCACAGTTACACAGCAGCGAGCACGGATACACAGCAGAGAGCTCAGTTACACAGCAGAGAGCTCAGTTACACAGCAGAGATCACGGTTACAAAGCAGAGAGCTCAGTTACACAGCTGAGATCACGGTTACAAAGCAGAGAGCTCAGTTACACAGCTGAGAAGCTCAGTTGCACAGCAGAGAGCTCCGTTACACAGCAGAGAGCCCGGTTACACAGCAGAGAGCACAGTTACACAGCAGAGAGCACAGTTCAACAGCAGAGAGCACAGTTACACAGCAGAGAGCACAGTTACACAGCAGAGAACACAGTTACACAGCAGAAAGCTCAGTTACACAGCAGAGAGCACAGTTACATAGCAGAGTGTGCAGTTACATAGCAGAGAGCAAGGTTACACAGCAGAGAGCTCAGTTACACAGCAGAGAGCACAGTTACACAGCAGAGAGCACCGTTACACAGCAGCGAACAAGTTTACACAGCAGAGATCACGGTTACAAAGCAGAGAGCTCAGTTACACAGCTGAGAGCTCAGTTGCACAGCAGTGAGCTCAGTTACACAGCAGAGAGCCCGGTTACACAGTAGAGAGCCCACTTACACAGCAGAGAGCACAGTTCAACAGCAGAGAGCGCAGTTACACAGCAGAGAGCTCAGTTACACAGCAGAGAGCACAGTTACACAGCAGTGAGCACAGTTACACAGCAGAGAACACATCTACACAGCAGAAAGCTAAGTTACACAGCAGAGAGCACAGTTACACAGCAGCGAGCACGGTTACACAGCAGAGAGCTCAGTTACACAGCAGAGAGCTCAGTTACACAGCAGAGATCACGGTTACAAAGCAGAGAGCTCAGTTACACAGCTGAGAAGCTCAGTTGCACAGCAGAGAGCTCCGTTACACAGCAGAGAGCCCGGTTACACAGCAGAGAGCACAGTTACACAGCAGAGAGCACAGTTCAACAGCAGAGAGCACAGTTACACAGCAGAGAGCACAGTTACACAGCAGAGAACACAGTTACACAGCAGAAAGCTCAGTTACACAGCAGAGAGCACAGTTACATAGCAGAAAGCTAAGTTACACAGCAGAGAGCACAGTTACACAGCAGCGAGCACGGAGACACAGCAGAGAGCTCAGTTACACAGCAGAGAGCTCAGTTACACAGCAGAGATCACGGTTACAAAGCAGAGAGCTCAGTTACACAGCTGAGATCACGGTTACAAAGCAGAGAGCTCAGTTACATAGCTGAGAAGCTCAGTTGCACAGCAGAGAGCTCCGTTACACAGCAGAGAGCCCGGTTACACAGCAGAGAGCACAGTTACACAGCAGAGAGCACAGTTCAACAGCAGAGAGCACAGTTACACAGCAGAGAGCACAGTTACACAGCAGAGAGCACAGTTACACAGCAGAAAGCTCAGTTACACAGCAGAGAGCACAGTTACATAGCAGAGTGTGCAGTTACATAGCAGAGAGCAAGGTTGCACAGCAGAGAGCTCAGTTACACAGCAGAGAGCACAGTTACACAGCAGAGAGCACCGTTACACAGCAGAGAACAAGTTTACACAGCAGAGAGCACATTTATACAGCAGCCAGCACGGTTACACAACAGAGAGCACAGTTACACAGCAGAGAGCACAGTTACACAGCAGAGATCAAGTTTACACAACAGTGAGCACATTTACACAGCAGAGAGCACAGTTACACAGCAGAGAGCACAGTTACACAGCAGAGAGCACGGTTACACAGCAAAGAGCTCAGATACACAGCAGAGAACACAGTTACACAGCAGAGAGCACAGTTACACAGCAGAGAGCACAGTTACACAGCAGTGAGCACAATTACACAGCAGAAAGCTCAGTTACACAGCAGTGAGCACAGTAACACAGTAGAGAGCACAGTTACACAGCAGACAGCACGGTTACACAGCAGAGAGCACAGTTACACGGCAGAGAGCTCAGTTACACAGCAGAGAGCACAGTTACACAGCAGAGAGCTCAGTTACACAGCAGAGAGCACAGTTACATTGCAGAGAGCACGGTTACACAACAGAGAGCACGGTTACACTGCAGAGAGCACAGTTACACAGCAGAGAGCTCAGTTACACAGCAGAGAGCTCAGTTACACAGCAGAGATCACGGGACAAAGCAGAGAGCTCAGTTACACAGCTGAGAAGCTCAGTTACACAGCAGAGAGCTCCGTTACACAGTAGAGAGCCCGGTTACACAGCAGAGAGCACAGTTACACAGCAGAGAGCACAGTTCAACAGAAGAGAGCACAGTTACACAGCAGAGAGCACCGTTACGCAGGAGAGAACACAGTTACAAAGCAGAAAGCTCAGTTACACAGCAGAGAGCACAGTTACATAGCAGAGTGTGCAGTTACATAGCAGAGAGCAAGGTTACACATCAGAGAGCAGATTTACACAGCAGAGAGCACAGTTACACAACAGAGAGCTCAGTTACACAGCAGAGAGCACAGTTACACAGCAGAGAGCACAGTTACACAGCAGAGAACAAGTTTACACAGCAGAGAGCACATTTACACTGCAGCCAGCACGGTTACACAACAGAGAGCACAGTTACACAGCAGAGAGCACAGTTACACAGCAGAGATCAAGTTTACACAACAGTGACCACATTTCCACAGCAGAGAGCACAGTTACACAGCAGAGAGCACAGTTACACAGCAGAGAGCACGGTTACACAGCAAAGAGCTCAGATACACAGCAGAGTGTGCAGTTACATAGCAGAGAGCAAGGTTACACAGCAGAGAGCACATTTACACAGCGGAGAGAACAGTTACACAGCAGAGAGCACAGTTACATAGCAGAGAGCAAGGTTACACAGCAGAGAGCACATTTACACAGAGGAGAGAACAGTTACACAACAGAGAGCTCAGTTACACAGCAGAGAGCACATTTACACAGCAGAGAGCACAGTTAAACAGCAGAGAGTTCAGTTACACAGCAGAGATCACAGTTACACAGCGGAGAAGCTCAGTTACACAGCAGAGAGCTCCGTTACACAGTAGAGAGCCCGGTTACACAGCAGAGAGCACAGTTACACAGCAGAGAGCACAGTTACACAGCAGAGAGCACAGTTACACAGCAGAGAGCACAGTTACACAGCAGAGAACACAGCTACACAGCAGAAAGCTCAGTTACACAGCAGAGAGCACAGTTACACAGCAGAGAGAACAGTTACACAGCAGAGAGCTCAGTTACACAGCAGAGATCACGGTTACAAAGCAGAGAGCTCAGTTACACAGCTGAGAGCTCAGTTACACAGCAGAGAGCTCAGTTACACAGCAGAGAGCCCGGTTACACAGCAGAGAGCACAGTTACACAGCAGAGAGCACAGTTCAACAGCAGAGAGCACAGTTACACAGCAGAGAGCTCAGTTACACAGCAGAGTGTGCAGTTACATAGCAGAGAGCAAGGTTACACAGCAGAGAGCACAGTTACACAGCAGAGAGCAAGGTTACACAGCAGAGAGCACAGTTACGCAGCAGCGAGCACGGTTACACAGCAGAGAGCTCAGTTACACAGCAGAGAGCTCAGTTACACAGCAGAGATCACGGTTACAAAGCAGAGAGCTCAGTTACACAGCTGAGAGCTCAGTTGCACAGCAGAGAGCTCAGTTACACAGCAGAGAGCCCGGTTACACAGTAGAGAGCCCACTTACACAGCAGAGAGCACAGTTCAACAGCAGAGAGCGCAGTTACACAGCAGAGAGCTCAGATACACAGCAGAGTGTGCAGTTACATAGCAGAGAGCAAGGTTACACAGAAGAGAGCACATTTACACAGCAGAGAGAACAGTTACACAGCAGAGAGCTCAGTTATACAGCAGAGAGCTCAGTTACACAGCAGAGAGCGCAGTTACACAGCAGAGAGCACAGTTACACAGCAGAGAACAAGGTTACACAGCAGAGAGCACATTTACACAGCAGCCAGCACGGTTACACAGCAGAGAGCACATTTACTCAGCAGAGAGCACAGTTACACAGCAGAGAGCACAGTTCAACAGCAGAGAGCGCAGTTACACAGCAGAGAGCTCAGTTACACAGCAGAGAGCACAGTTACACAGCAGTGAGCACAGTTACACAGCAGAGAACACATTTACACAGCAGAAAGCTAAGTTGCACAGCAGAGAGCACAGTTACACAGCAGCGAGCACGGATACACAGCAGAGAGCTCAGTTACACAGCAGAGAGCTCAGTTACACAGCAGAGATCACGGTTACAAAGCAGAGAGCTCAGTTACACAGCTGAGATCACGGTTACAAAGCAGAGAGCTCAGTTACACAGCTGAGAAGCTCAGTTGCACAGCAGAGAGCTCCGTTACACAGCAGAGAGCCCGGTTACACAGCAGAGAGCACAGTTACACAGCAGAGAGCACAGTTCAACAGCAGAGAGCACAGTTACACAGCAGAGAGCACAGTTACACAGCAGAGAACACAGTTACACAGCAGAAAGCTCAGTTACACAGCAGAGAGCACAGTTACATAGCAGAGTGTGCAGTTACATAGCAGAGAGCAAGGTTACACAGCAGAGAGCTCAGTTACACAGCAGAGAGCACAGTTACACAGCAGAGAGCACCGTTACACAGCAGCGAACAAGTTTACACAGCAGAGAGCACATTTATACAGCAGCCAGCACGGTTACACAACAGAGAGCACAGTTACACAGCAGAGAGCACAGTTACACAGCAGAGATCAAGTTTACACAACAGTGAGCACATTTACACAGCAGAGAGCACAGTTACACAGCAGAGAGCACAGTTACACAGCAGAGAGCACGGTTACACAGCAAAGAGCTCAGATACACAGCAGAGTGTGCAGTTACATAGCAGAGAGCAAGGTTACACAGCAGAGAGCACATTTACACAGCGGAGAGAACAGTTACACAGCAGAGAGCACAGTTACATAGCAGAGAGCAAGGTTACACAGCAGAGAGCACATTTACACAGCGGAGAGAACAGTTACACAACAGAGAGCTCAGTTACACAGCAGAGAGCACTTTTACACAGCAGAGAGCACAGTTAAACAGCAGAGAGTTCAGTTACACAGCAGAGATCACAGTTACACAGCGGAGAGAACAATTACACAGCAGAGAGCACAGTTACACAGCAGAGAACAAGGTTACACAGCAGAGAGCACATTTACACAGCAGCCAGCACAGTTACACAGCAGAGAGAACAGTTACACAGCAGAGAGCACAGTTACACAGCAGAGATCAAGGTTACACAGCAGAGAGCACAGTTACACAGCAGAGAGCACAGTTACACAGCAGAGAGCACAGTTGCACAGCAGAGAGCACAGTTACACAGCAGTGAGCACAATTACACAGCAGAAAGCTCAGTTACACAGCAGAGAGCACAGTTACACAGCAGAGAGCTCAGTTACACAGCAGAGACCACAGTTACATAGCAGAGAGCACGGTTTCACAGCAGAGAGCTCAGTTACACAGCAGAGAGCACAGTTACACAGCAGAGAGCACAGTTACACAGCAGAGAGCTCAGTTACACAGCACAGAGCACAGTTACACAGCAGAGAGCACAGTTACACAGCAGAGAACACAGTTACACAGCAGAAAGCTCAGTTACACAGCAGAGAGCACAGTTACACAGCAGAGAGAACAGTTACACAGCAGAGAGCACAGTTACACAGCAGAGAGCACGGTTACACAGCAAAGAGCTCAGATACACAGCAGAGTGTGCAGTTACATAGCAGAGAGCAAGGTTACACAGCAGAGAGCACATTTACACAGCGGAGAGAACAGTTACACAGCAGAGAGCACAGTTACATAGCAGAGAGCAAGGTTACACAGCAGAGAGCACATTTACACAGCGGAGAGAACAGTTACACAACAGAGAGCTCAGTTACACAGCAGAGAGCACATTTACACAGCAGAGAGCACAGTTAAACAGCAGAGTTCAGTTACACAGCAGAGATCACAGTTACACAGCGGAGAGAACAATTACACAGCAGAGAGCACAGTTACACAGCAGAGAACAAGGTTACACAGCAGAGAGCACATTTACACAGCAGCCAGCACAGTTACACAGCAGAGAGAACAGTTACACAGCAGAGAGCACAGTTACACAGCAGAGATCAAGGTTACACAGCAGAGAGCACAGTTACACAGCAGAGAGCACAGTTACAGAGCAGAGAGCACAGTTGCACAGCAGAGAGCACAGTTACACAGCAGTGAGCACAATTACACAGCAGAAAGCTCAGTTACACAGCAGAGAGCACAGTTACACAGCAGAGAGCTCAGTTACACAGCAGAGAGCACAGTTACATAGCAGAGAGCACGGTTTCACAGCAGAGAGCTCAGTTACACAGCAGAGAGCACAGTTACACAGCAGAGAGCACAGTTACACAGCAGAGAGCTCAGTTACACAGCACAGAGCACAGTTACACAGCAGAGAGCACAGTTACACAGCAGAGAACACAGTTACACAGCAGAAAGCTCAGTTAAACAGCAGAGAGCACAGTTACACAGCAGAGAGAACAGTTACACAGCAGAGAGCTCAGTTACACAGCAGAGATCACGGTTACAAAGCAGAGAGCTCAGTTACACAGCTGAGAGCTCAGTTACACAGCAGAGAGCTCAGTTACACAGCAGAGAGCCCGATTACACAGCAGAGAGCACAGTTACACAGCAGAGAGCACAGTTCAACAGCAGAGAGCACAGTTACACAGCAGAGAGCTCAGTTACACAGCAGAGTGTGCAGTTACATAGCAGAGAGCAAGGTTACACAGCAGAGTGCACAGTTACACAGCAGAGAGCAAGGTTACACAGCAGAGAGCACAGTTACACAGCAGCGAGCACGGTTACACAGCAGAGAGATCAGTTACACAGCAGAGAGCTCAGTTACACAGCAGAGATCACGGTTACAAAGCAGAGAGCTCAGTTACACAGCTGAGAGCTCAGTTGCACAGCAGTGAGCTCAGTTACACAGCAGAGAGCCCGGTTACACAGTAGAGAGCCCACTTACACAGCAGAGAGCACAGTTCAACAGCAGAGAGCGCAGTTACACAGCAGAGAGCTCAGTTACACAGCAGAGAGCACAGTTACACAGCAGTGAGCACAGTTACACAGCAGAGAACACATCTACACAGCAGAAAGCTAAGTTACACAGCAGAGAGCACAGTTACACAGCAGCGAGCACGGTTACACAGCAGAGAGCTCAGTTACACAGCAGAGAGCTCAGTTACACAGCAGAGATCACGGTTACAAAGCAGAGAGCTCAGTTACACAGCTGAGAAGCTCAGTTGCACAGCAGAGAGCTCCGTTACACAGCAGAGAGCCCGGTTACACAGCAGAGAGCACAGTTACACAGCAGAGAGCACAGTTCAACAGCAGAGAGCACAGTTACACAGCAGAGAGCACAGTTACACAGCAGAGAACACAGTTACACAGCAGAAAGCTCAGTTACACAGCAGAGAGCACAGTTACATAGCAGAAAGCTAAGTTACACAGCAGAGAGCACAGTTACACAGCAGGGAGCACGGATACACAGCAGAGAGCTCAGTTACACAGCAGAGAGCTCAGTTACACAGCAGAGATCACGGTTACAAAGCAGAGAGCTCAGTTACACAGCTGAGATCACGGTTACAAAGCAGAGAGCTCAGTTACACAGCTGAGAAGCTCAGTTGCACAGCAGAGAGCTCCGTTACACAGCAGAGAGCCCGGTTACACAGCAGAGAGCACAGTTACACAGCAGAGAGCACAGTTCAACAGCAGAGAGCACAGTTACACAGCAGAGAGCACAGTTACACAGCAGAGAGCACAGTTACACAGCAGAAAGCTCAGTTACACAGCAGAGAGCACAGTTACATAGCAGAGTGTGCAGTTACATAGCAGAGAGCAAGGTTACACAGCAGAGAGCTCAGTTACACAGCAGAGAGCACAGTTACACAGCAGAGAGCACCGTTACACAGCAGAGAACAAGTTTACACAGCAGAGAGCACATTTATACAGCAGCCAGCACGGTTACACAACAGAGAGCACAGTTACACAGCAGAGAGCACAGTTACACAGCAGAGATCAAGTTTACACAACAGTGAGCACATTTACACAGCAGAGAGCACAGTTACACAGCAGAGAGCACAGTTACACAGCAGAGAGCACAGTTACACAGCAGTGAGCACAATTACACAGCAGAAAGCTCAGTTACACAGCAGAGAGCTCAGTTACACAGCAGAGAGCACAGTTACATTGCAGAGAGCACGGTTACACAGCAGAGAGCACGGTTACACTGCAGAGAGCACAGTTACACAGCAGAGAGCTCAGTTACACAGCAGAGAGCTCAGTTACACAGCAGAGATCACGGTTACAAAGCAGAGAGCTCAGTTACACAGCTGAGAAGCTCAGTTACACAGCAGAGAGCTCCGTTACACAGTAGAGAGCCCGGTTACACAGCAGAGAGCACAGTTACACAGCAGAGAGCACAGTTACACAGCAGAGAGCACCGTTACACAGCAGAGAACAAGTTTACACAGCAGAGAGCACATTTATACAGCAGCCAGCACGGTTACACAACAGAGAGCACAGTTACACAGCAGAGAGCACAGTTACACAGCAGAGATCAAGTTTACACAACAGTGAGCACACTTACACAGCAGAGAGCACAGTTACACAGCAGAGAGCACAGTTACACAGCAGAGAGCACGGTTACACAGCAAAGAGCTCAGATACACAGCAGAGAACACAGTTACACAGCAGAGAGCACAGTTACACAGCAGAGAGCACAGTTACACAGCAGTGAGCACAATTACACAGCAGAAAGCTCAGTTACACAGCAGTGAGCACAGTAACACAGTAGAGAGCACAGTTACACAGCAGACAGCACGGTTACACAGCAGAGAGCACAGTTACACGGCAGAGAGCTCAGTTACACAGCAGAGAGCACAGTTACACAGCAGAGAGCTCAGTTACACAGCAGAGAGCACAGTTACATTGCAGAGAGCACGGTTACACAGCAGAGAGCACGGTTACACTGCAGAGAGCACAGTTACACAGCAGAGAGCTCAGCTACACAGCAGAGAGCTCAGTTACACAGCAGAGATCACGGTTACAAAGCAGAGAGCTCAGTTACACAGCTGAGAAGCTCAGTTACACAGCAGAGAGCTCCGTTACACAGTAGAGAGCCCGGTTACACAGCAGAGAGCACAGTTACACAGCAGAGAGCACAGTTCAACAGAAGAGAGCACAGTTACACAGCAGAGAGCACCGTTACGCAGGAGAGAACACAGTTACAAAGCAGAAAGCTCAGTTACACAGCAGAGAGCACAGTTACATAGCAGAGTGTGCAGTTACATAGCAGAGAGCAAGGTTACACATCAGAGAGCAGATTTACACAGCAGAGAGCACAGTTACACAACAGAGAGCTCAGTTACACAGCAGAGAGCACAGTTACACAGCAGAGAGCACAGTTACACAGCAGAGAACAAGTTTACACAGCAGAGAGCACATTTACACAGCAGCCAGCACGGTTACACAACAGAGAGCACAGTTACACAGCAGAGAGCACAGTTACACAGCAGAGATCAAGTTTACACAACAGTGACCACATTTACACAGCAGAGAGCACAGTTACACAGCAGAGAGCACAGTTACACAGCAGAGAGCACGGTTACACAGCAAAGAGCTCAGATACACAGCAGAGTGTGCAGTTACATAGCAGAGAGCAAGGTTACACAGCAGAGAGCACATTTACACAGCGGAGAGAACAGTTACACAGCAGAGAGCACAGTTACATAGCAGAGAGCAAGGTTACACAGCAGAGAGCACATTTACACAGAGGAGAGAACAGTTACACAACAGAGAGCTCAGTTACACAGCAGAGAGCACATTTACACAGCAGAGAGCACAGTTAAACAGCAGAGAGTTCAGTTACACAGCAGAGATCACAGTTACACAGCGGAGAAGCTCAGTTACACAGCAGAGAGCTCCGTTACACAGTAGAGAGCCCGGTTACACAGCAGAGAGCACAGTTACACAGCAGAGAGCACAGTTCAACAGACGAGAGCACAGTTACACAGCAGAGAGCACCGTTACGCAGGAGAGAACACAGTTACAAAGCAGAAAGCTCAGTTACACAGCAGAGAGCACAGTTACATAGCAGAGTGTGCAGTTACATAGCAGAGAGCAAGGTTACACATCAGAGAGCAGATTTACACAGCAGAGAGCACAGTTACACAACAGAGAGCTCAGTTACACAGCAGAGAGCACAGTTACACAGCAGAGAGCACAGTTACACAGCAGAGAACAAGTTTACACAGCAGAGAGCACATTTACACAGCAGCCAGCACGGTTACACAACAGAGAGCACAGTTACACAGCAGAAAGCACAGTTACACAGCAGAGATCAAGTTTACACAACAGTGAGCACATTTACACAGCAGAGAGCACAGTTACACAGCAGAGAGCACAGTTACACAGCAGAGAGCACGGTTACACAGCAAAGAGCTCAGATACACAGCAGAGTGTGCAGTTACATAGCAGAGAGCAAGGTTACACAGCAGAGAGCACATTTACACAGCGGAGAGAACAGTTACACAGCAGAGAGCACAGTTACACAGCAGTGAGCACAATTACACAGCAGAAAGCTCAGTTACACAGCAGTGAGCACAGTTACACAGTAGAGAGCACAGTTACACAGCAGACAGCACGGTTACACAGCAGAGAGCACAGTTACACGGCAGAGAGCTCAGTTACACAGCAGAGAGCTCAGTTACACAGCAGAGAGCTCAGTTACACAGCAGAGAGCACAGTTACATTGCAGAGAGCACGGTTACACAGCAGAGAGCACGGTTACACTGCAGAGAGCACAGTTACACAGCAGAGAGCTCAGTTACACAGCAGAGAGCTCAGTTACACAGCAGAGATCACGGTTACAAAGCAGAGAGCTCAGTTACACAGCTGAGAAGCTCAGTTACACAGCAGAGAGCTCCGTTACACAGTAGAGAGCCCGGTTACACAGCAGAGAGCACAGTTACACAGCAGAGAGCACAGTTCAACAGAAGAGAGCACAGTTACACAGCAGAGAGCACCGTTACGCAGGAGAGAACACAGTTACAAAGCAGAAAGCTCAGTTACACAGCAGAGAGCACAGTTACATAGCAGAGTGTGCAGTTACATAGCAGAGAGCAAGGTTACACATCAGAGAGCAGATTTACACAGCAGAGAGCACAGTTACACAACAGAGAGCTCAGTTACACAGCAGAGAGCACAGTTACACAGCAGAGAGCACAGTTACACAGCAGAGAACAAGTTTACACAGCAGAGAGCACATTTACACAGCAGCCAGCACGGTTACACAACAGAGAGCACAGTTACACATCAGAGAGCACAGTTACACAGCAGAGATCAAGTTTACACAACAGTGACCACATTTACACAGCAGAGAGCACAGTTACACAGCAGAGAGCACAGTTACACAGCAGAGAGCACGGTTACACAGCAAAGAGCTCAGATACACAGCAGAGTGTGCAGTTACATAGCAGAGAGCAAGGTTACACAGCAGAGAGCACATTTACACAGCGGAGAGAACAGTTACACAGCAGAGAGCACAGTTACATAGCAGAGAGCAAGGTTACACAGCAGAGAGCACATTTACACAGAGGAGAGAACAGTTACACAACAGAGAGCTCAGTTACACAGCAGAGAGCACATTTACACAGCAGAGAGCCCAGTTACACAGCAGAGAGCTCCGTTACACAGTAGAGAGCCCGGTTACACAGCAGAGAGCACAGTTACACAGCAGAGAGCACCGTTACGCAGGAGAGAACACAGTTACAAAGCAGAAAGCTCAGTTACACAGCAGAGAGCACAGTTACATAGCAGAGTGTGCAGTTACATAGCAGAGAGCAAGGTTACACATCAGAGAGCAGATTTACACAGCAGAGAGCACAGTTACACAACAGAGAGCTCAGTTACACAGCAGAGAGCACAGTTACACAGCAGAGAGCACAGTTACACAGCAGAGAACAAGTTTACACAGCAGAGAGCACATTTACACAGCAGCCAGCACGTTTACACAACAGAGAGCACAGTTACACAGCAGAAAGCACAGTTACACAGCAGAGATCAAGTTTACACAGCAGAGAGCACATTTACACAGCAGCCAGCACGGTTACACGACAGAGAGCACAGTTACACAGCAGAGAGCACAGTTACACAGCAGAGAGCACGGTTACACAGCAAAGAGCTCAGATACACAGCAGAGTGTGCAGTTACATAGCAGAGAGCAAGGTTACACAGCAGAGAGCACATTTACACAGCGGAGAGAACAGTTACACAGCAGAGAGCACAGTTACATAGCAGAGAGCAAGGTTACACAGCAGAGAGCACATTTACACAGAGGAGAGAACAGTTACACAACAGAGAGCTCAGTTACACAGCAGAGAGCACATTTACACAGCAGAGAGCACAGTTAAACAGCAGAGAGTTCAGTTACACAGCAGAGATCACAGTTACACAGCGGAGATAACAATTACACAGCAGAGAGCACAGTTACACAGCAGAGAACAAGGTTACACAGCAGAGAGCACATTTACACAGCAGCCAGCACAGTTACACAGCAGAGAGAACAGTTACACAGCAGAGAGCACAGTTACACAGCAGAGATCAAGGTTACACAGCAGAGAGCACAGTTACACAGCAGAGAGCACAGTTACACAGCAGAGAGCACAGTTGCACAGCAGAGAGCACAGTTACACAGCAGTGAGCACAATTACACAGCAGAAAGCTCAGTTACACAGCAGAGAGCACAGTTACACAGCAGAGAGCTCAGTTACACAGCAGAGAGCACAGTTACATAGCAGAGAGCACGGTTTCACAGCAGAGAGCTCAGTTACACAGCAGAGAGCACAGTTACACAGCAGAGAGCACAGTTACACAGCAGAGAGCACAGTTACACAGCAGAGAACACAGCTACACAGCAGAAAGCTCAGTTACACAGCAGAGAGCACAGTTACACAGCAGAGAGAACAGTTACACAGCAGAGAGCTCAGTTACACAGCAGAGATCACGGTTACAAAGCAGAGAGCTCAGTTACACAGCTGAGAGCTCAGTTACACAGCAGAGAGCTCAGTTACACAGCAGAGAGCCCGGTTACACAGCAGAGAGCACAGTTACACAGCAGAGAGCACAGTTCAACAGCAGAGAGCACAGTTACACAGCAGAGAGCTCAGTTACACAGCAGAGTGTGCAGTTACATAGCAGAGAGCAAGGTTACACAGCAGAGAGCACAGTTACACAGCAGAGAGCAAGGTTACTCAGCAGAGAGCACAGTTACACAGCAGCGAGCACGGTTACACAGCAGAGAGCTCAGTTACACAGCAGAGAGCTCAGTTACACAGCAGAGATCACGGTTACAAAGCAGAGAGCTCAGTTACACAGCTGAGAGCTCAGTTGCACAGCAGAGAGCTCAGTTACACAGCAGAGAGCCCGGTTACACAGTAGAGAGCCCACTTACACAGCAGAGAGCACAGTTCAACAGCAGAGAGCGCAGTTACACAGCAGAGAGCTCAGATACACAGCAGAGTGTGCAGTTACATAGCAGAGAGCAAGGTTACACAGAAGAGAGCACATTTACACAGCAGAGAGCACAGTTACACAGCAGAGAGCTCAGTTATACAGCAGAGAGCTCAGTTACACAGCAGAGAGCGCAGTTACACAGCAGAGAGCACAGTTTCACAGCCGAGAACAAGGTTACACAGCAGAGAGCACATTTACACAGCAGCCAGCACGGTTACACAGCAGAGAGCACATTTACTCAGCAGAGAGCACAGTTACACAGCAGAGAGCACAGTTCAACAGCAGAGAGCGCAGTTACACAGCAGAGTGCTCAGTTACACAGCAGAGAGCACAGTTACACAGCAGTGAGCACAGTTACACAGCAGAGAACACATTTACACAGCAGAAAGCTAAGTTACACAGCAGAGAGCACAGTTACACAGCAGCGAGCACGGATACACAGCAGAGAGCTCAGTTACACAGCAGAGAGCTCAGTTACGCAGCAGAGATCACGGTTACAAAGCAGAGAGCTCAGTTACACAGCTGAGATCACGGTTACAAAGCAGAGAGCTCAGTTACACAGCTGAGAAGCTCAGTTGCACAGCAGAGAGCTCCGTTACACAGCAGAGAGCCCGGTTACACAGCAGAGAGCACAGTTACACAGCAGAGAGCACAGTTCAACAGCAGAGAGCACAGTTACACAGCAGAGAGCACAGTTACACAGCAGAGAACACAGTTACACAGCAGAAAGCTCAGTTACACAGCAGAGAGCACAGTTACATAGCAGAGTGTGCAGTTACATAGCAGAGAGCAAGGTTACACAGCAGAGAGCTCAGTTACACAGCAGAGAGCACAGTTACACAGCAGAGAGCAACGTTACACAGCAGAGAACAAGTTTACACAGCAGAGAGCACATTTAAACAGCAGCCAGCACGGTTACACAACAGAGAGCACAGTTACACAGCAGAGAGCACAGTTACACAGCAGAGAGCTCAGTTACACAGCAGAGAGCACAGTTACATAGCAGAGAGCACGGTTTCACAGCAGAGAGCTCAGTTACACAGCAGAGAGCACAGTTACACAGCAGAGAGCACAGTTACACAGCAGAGAGCACAGTTACACAGCAGAGAACACAGCTACACAGCAGAAAGCTCAGTTACACAGCAGAGAGCACAGTTACACAGCAGAGAGAACAGTTACACAGCAGAGAGCTCAGTTACACAGCAGAGATCACGGTTACAAAGCAGAGAGCTCAGTTACACAGCTGAGAGCTCAGTTACACAGCAGAGAGCTCAGTTACACAGCAGAGAGCCCGGTTACACAGCAGAGAGCACAGTTACACAGCAGAGAGCACAGTTCAACAGCAGAGAGCACAGTTACACAGCAGAGAGCTCAGTTACACAGCAGAGTGTGCAGTTACATAGCAGAGAGCAAGGTTACACAGCAGAGAGCACAGTTACACAGCAGAGAGCAAGGTTACTCAGCAGAGAGCACAGTTACACAGCAGCGAGCACGGTTACACAGCAGAGAGCTCAGTTACACAGCAGAGAGCTCAGTTACACAGCAGAGATCACGGTTACAAAGCAGAGAGCTCAGTTACACAGCTGAGAGCTCAGTTGCACAGCAGAGAGCTCAGTTACACAGCAGAGAGCCCGGTTACACAGTAGAGAGCCCACTTACACAGCAGAGAGCACAGTTCAACAGCAGAGAGCGCAGTTACACAGCAGAGAGCTCAGATACACAGCAGAGTGTGCAGTTACATAGCAGAGAGCAAGGTTACACAGAAGAGAGCACATTTACACAGCAGAGAGCACAGTTACACAGCAGAGAGCTCAGTTATACAGCAGAGAGCTCAGTTACACAGCAGAGAGCGCAGTTACACAGCAGAGAGCACAGTTTCACAGCCGAGAACAAGGTTACACAGCAGAGAGCACATTTACACAGCAGCCAGCACGGTTACACAGCAGAGAGCACATTTACTCAGCAGAGAGCACAGTTACACAGCAGAGAGCACAGTTCAACAGCAGAGAGCGCAGTTACACAGCAGAGTGCTCAGTTACACAGCAGAGAGCACAGTTACACAGCAGTGAGCACAGTTACACAGCAGAGAACACATTTACACAGCAGAAAGCTAAGTTACACAGCAGAGAGCACAGTTACACAGCAGCGAGCACGGATACACAGCAGAGAGCTCAGTTACACAGCAGAGAGCTCAGTTACGCAGCGGAGATCACGGTTACAAAGCAGAGAGCTCAGTTACACAGCTGAGATCACGGTTACAAAGCAGAGAGCTCAGTTACACAGCTGAGAAGCTCAGTTGCACAGCAGAGAGCTCCGTTACACAGCAGAGAGCCCGGTTACACAGCAGAGAGCACAGTTACACAGCAGAGAGCACAGTTCAACAGCAGAGAGCACAGTTACACAGCAGAGAGCACAGTTACACAGCAGAGAACACAGTTACACAGCAGAAAGCTCAGTTACACAGCAGAGAGCACAGTTACATAGCAGAGTGTGCAGTTACATAGCAGAGAGCAAGGTTACACAGCAGAGAGCTCAGTTACACAGCAGAGAGCACAGTTACACAGCAGAGAGCACCGTTACACAGCAGAGAACAAGTTTACACAGCAGAGAGAACATTTATACAGCAGCCAGCACGGTTACACAACAGAGAGCACAGTTACACAGCAGAGAGCACAGTTACACAGCAGAGATCAAGTTTACACAACAGTGAGCACATTTACACAGCAGAGAGCACAGTTACACAGCAGAGAGCACAGTTACACAGCAGAGAGCACGGTTACACAGCAAAGAGCTCAGATACACAGCAGAGTGTGCAGTTACATAGCAGAGAGCAAGGTTACACAGCAGAGAGCACATTTACACAGCGGAGAGAACAGTTACACAGCAGAGAGCACAGTTACATAGCAGAGAGCAAGGTTACACAGCAGAGAGCACATTTACACAGCGGAGAGAACAGTTACACAACAGAGAGCTCAGTTACACAGCAGAGAGCACATTTACACAGCAGAGAGCACAGTTAAACAGCAGAGAGTTCAGTTACACAGCAGAGATCACAGTTACACAGCGGAGAGAACAATTACACAGCAGAGAGCACAGTTACACAGCAGAGAACAAGGTTACACAGCAGAGAGCACATTTACACAGCAGCCAGCACAGTTACACAGCAGAGAGAACAGTTACACAGCAGAGAGCACAGTTACACAGCAGAGATCAAGGTTACACAGCAGAGAGCACAGTTACACAGCAGAGAGCACAGTTACACAGCAGAGAGCACAGTTGCACAGCAGAGAGCACAGTTACACAGCAGTGAGCACAATTACACAGCAGAAAGCTCAGTTACACAGCAGAGAGCACAGTTACACAGCAGAGAGCTCAGTTACACAGCAGAGAGCACAGTTACATAGCAGAGAGCACGGTTTCACAGCAGAGAGCTCAGTTACACAGCAGAGAGCACAGTTACACAGCAGAGAGCACAGTTACACAGCAGAGAGCTCAGTTACACAGCACAGAGCACAGTTACACAGCAGAGAGCACAGTTACACAGCAGAGAACACAGTTACACAGCAGAAAGCTCAGTTACACAGCAGAGAGCACAGTTACATAGCAGAGTGTGCAGTTACATAGCAGAGAGCAAGGTTACACATCAGACAGCAGATTTACACAGCAGAGAGCACAGTTACACAACAGAGAGCTCAGTTACACAGCAGAGAGCACAGTTACACAGCAGAGAGCACAGTTACACAGCAGAGAACAAGTTTACACAGCAGAGAGCACATTTACACAGCAGCCAGCACGGTTACACAACAGAGAGCACAGTTACACAGCAGAGAGCACAGTTACACAGCAGAGATCAAGTTTACACAACAGTGACCACATTTACACAGCAGAGAGCACAGTTACACAGCAGAGAGCACAGTTACACAGCAGAGAGCACGGTTACCCAGCAAAGAGCTCAGATACACAGCAGAGTGTGCAGTTACATAGCAGAGAGCAAGGTTACACAGCAGAGAGCACATTTACACAGCGGAGAGAACAGTTACACAGCAGAGAGCACAGTTACATAGCAGAGAGCAAGGTTACACAGCAGAGAGCACATTTACACAGAGGAGAGAACAGTTACACAACAGAGAGCTCAGTTACACAGCAGAGAGCACATTTACACAGCAGAGAGCACAGTTAAACAGCAGAGAGTTCAGTTACACAGCAGAGATCACAGTTACACAGCGGAGAAGCCCAGTTACACAGCAGAGAGCTCCGTTACACAGTAGAGAGCCCGGTTACACAGCAGAGAGCACAGTTACACAGCAGAGAGCACAGTTCAACAGACGAGAGCACAGTTACACAGCAGAGAGCACCGTTACGCAGGAGAGAACACAGTTACAAAGCAGAAAGCTCAGTTACACAGCAGAGAGCACACTTACATAGCAGAGTGTGCAGTTACATAGCAGAGAGCAAGGTTACACATCAGAGAGCAGATTTACACAGCAGAGAGCACAGTTACACAACAGAGAGCTCAGTTACACAGCAGAGAGCACAGTTACACAGCAGAGAGCACAGTTACACAGCAGAGAACAAGTTTACACAGCAGAGAGCACATTTACACAGCAGCCAGCACGGTTACACAACAGAGAGCACAGTTACACAGCAGAAAGCACAGTTACACAGCAGAGATCAAGTTTACACAGCAGAGAGCACATTTACACAGCAGCCAGCACGGTTACACAACAGAGAGCACAGTTACACAGCAGAGAGCACAGTTACACAGCAGAGAGCACGGTTACACAGCAAAGAGCTCAGATACACAGCAGAGTGTGCAGTTACATAGCAGAGAGCAAGGTTACACAGCAGAGAGCACATTTACACAGCGGAGAGAACAGTTACACAGCAGAGAGCACAGTTACATAGCAGAGAGCAAGGTTACACAGCAGAGAGCACATTTACACAGAGGAGAGAACAGTTACACAACAGAGAGCTCAGTTACACAGCAGAGAGCACATTTACACAGCAGAGAGCACAGTTAAACAGCAGAGAGTTCAGTTACACAGCAGAGATCACAGTTACACAGCGGAGATAACAATTACACAGCAGAGAGCACAGTTACACAGCAGAGAACAAGGTTACACAGCAGAGAGCACATTTACACAGCAGCCAGCACAGTTACACAGCAGAGAGAACAGTTACACAGCAGAGAGCACAGTTACACAGCAGAGATCAAGGTTACACAGCAGAGAGCACAGTTACACAGCAGAGAGCACAGTTACACAGCAGAGAGCACAGTTGCACAGCAGAGAGCAAAGTTACACAGCAGTGAGCACAATTACACAGCAGAAAGCTCAGTTACACAGCAGAGAGCACAGTTACACAGCAGAGAGCTCAGTTACACAGCAGAGAGCACAGTTACATAGCAGAGAGCACGGTTTCACAGCAGAGAGCTCAGTTACACAGCAGAGAGCACAGTTACACAGCAGAGAGCACAGTTACACAGCAGAGAGCTCAGTTACACAGCACAGAGCACAGTTACACAGCAGAGAGCACAGTTACACAGCAGAGAACACAGTTACACAGCAGAAAGCTCAGTTACACAGCAGAGAGCACAGTTACACAGCAGAGAGAACAGTTACACAGCAGAGAGCTCAGTTACACAGCAGAGATCACGGTTACAAAGCAGAGAGCTCAGTTACACAGCTGAGAGCTCAGTTACACAGCAGAGAGTTCAGTTACACAGCAGAGAGCCCGATTACACAGCAGAGAGCACAGTTACACAGCAGAGAGCACAGTTCAACAGCAGAGAGCACAGTTACACAGCAGAGAGCTCAGTTACACAGCAGAGTGTGCAGTTACATAGCAGAGAGCAAGGTTACACAGCAGAGTGCACAGTTACACAGCAGAGAGCAAGGTTACACAGCAGAGAGCACAGTTACACAGCAGCGAGCACGGTTACACAGCAGAGAGCTCAGTTACACAGCAGAGAGCTCAGTTACACAGCAGAGATCACGGTTACAAAGCAGAGAGCTCAGTTACACAGCTGAGAGCTCAGTTGCACAGCAGAGAGCTCAGTTACACAGCAGAGAGCCCGGTTACACAGTAGCGAGCCCACTTACACAGCAGAGAGCACAGTTCAACAGCAGAGAGCGCAGTTACACAGCAGAGAGCTCAGTTACACAGCAGAGAGCACAGTTACACAGCAGTGAGCACAGTTACACAGCAGAGAACACATCTACACAGCAGAAAGCTAAGTTACACAGCAGAGAGCACAGTTACACAGCAGCGAGCACGGTTACACAGCAGAGAGCTCAGTTACACAGCAGAGAGCTCAGTTACACAGCAGAGATCACGGTTACAAAGCAGAGAGCTCAGTTACACAGCTGAGAAGCTCAGTTGCACAGCAGAGAGCTCCGTTACACAGCAGAGAGCCCGGTTACACAGCAGAGAGCACAGTTACACAGCAGAGAGCACAGTTCAACAGCAGAGAGCACAGTTACACAGCAGAGAGCACAGTTGCACAGCAGAGAACACAGTTACACAGCAGAAAGCTCAGTTACACAGCAGAGAGCACAGTTACATAGCAGAAAGCTAAGTTACACAGCAGAGAGCACAGTTACACAGCAGCGAGCACGGATACACAGCAGAGAGCTCAGTTACACAGCAGAGAGCTCAGTTACACAGCAGAGATCACGGTTCCAAAGCAGAGAGCTCAGTTACACAGCTGAGATCACGGTTACAAAGCAGAGAGCTCAGTTACACAGCTGAGAAGCTCAGTTGCACAGCAGAGAGCTCCGTTACACAGCAGAGAGCCCGGTTACACAGCAGAGAGCACAGTTACACAGCAGAGAGCACAGTTCAACAGCAGAGAGCACAGTTACACAGCAGAGAGCACAGTTACACAGCAGAGAACACAGTTACACAGCAGAAAGCTCAGTTACACAGCAGAGAGCACAGTTACATAGCAGAGTGTGCAGTTACATAGCAGAGAGCAAGGTTACACAGCAGAGAGCTCAGTTACACAGCAGAGAGCACAGTTACACAGCAGAGAGCACCGTTACACAGCAGAGAACAAGTTTACACAGCAGAGAGCACATTTATACAGCAGCCAGCACGGTTACACAACAGAGAGCACAGTTACACAGCAGAGAGCACAGTTACACAGCAGAGATCAAGTTTACACAACAGTGAGCACATTTACACAGCAGAGAGCACAGTTACACAGCAGAGAGCACAGTTACACAGCAGAGAGCACGGTTACACAGCAAAGAGCTCAGATACACAGCAGAGTGTGCAGTTACATAGCAGAGAGCAAGGTTACACAGGAGAGAACACATTTACACAGCGGAGAGAACAGTTACACAGCAGAGAGCACAGTTACATAGCAGAGAGCAAGGTTACACTGCAGAGAGCACATTTACACAGCGGAGAGAACAGTTACACAACAGAGAGCTCAGTTACACAGCAGAGAGCACATTTACACAGCAGAGAGCACAGTTAAACAGCAGAGAGTTCAGTTACACAGCAGAGATCACAGTTACACAGCGGAGAGAACAATTACACAGCAGAGAGCACAGTTACACAGCAGAGAACAAGGTTACACAGCAGAGAGCACATTTACACAGCAGCCAGCACAGTTACACAGCAGAGAGAACAGTTACACAGCAGTGAGCACAGTTACACAGCAGAGATCAAGGTTACACAGCAGAGAGCACAGTTACACAGCAGAGAGCACAGTTACACAGCAGAGAGCACAGTTGCACAGCAGAGAGCACAGTTACACAGCAGTGAGCACAATTACACAGCAGAAAGCTCAGTTACACAGCAGAGAGCACAATTACACAGCAGAGAGCTCAGTTACACAGCAGAGAGCACAGTTACATAGCAGAGAGCACGGTTTCACAGCAGAGAGCTCAGTTACACAGCAGAGAGCACAGTTACACAGCAGAGAGCACAGTTACACAGCAGAGAGCTCAGTTACACAGCACAGAGCACAGTTACACAGCAGAGAGCACAGTTACACAGCAGAGAACACAGTTACACAGCAGAAAGCTCAGTTACACAGCAGAGAGCACAGTTACAGAGCAGAGAGAACAGTTACACAGCAGAGAGCTCAGTTACACAGCAGAGATCACGGTTACAAAGCAGAGAGCTCAGTTACACAGCTGAGAGCACATTTACTCAGCAGAGAGCACAGTTACACAGCAGAGAGCACAGTTCAACAGCAGAGAGCGCAGTTACACAGCAGAGAGCTCAGTTACACAGCAGAGAGCACAGTTACACAGCAGTGAGCACAGTTACACAGCAGAGAACACATCTACACAGCAGAAAGCTAAGTTACACAGCAGAGAGCACAGTTACACAGCAGCGAGCACGGTTACACAGCAGAGAGCTCAGTTACACAGCAGAGAGCTCAGTTACACAGCAGAGATCACGGTTACAAAGCAGAGAGCTCAGTTACACAGCTGAGAAGCTCAGTTGCACAGCAGAGAGCTCCGTTACACAGCAGAGAGCCCGGTTACACAGCAGAGAGCACAGTTACACAGCAGAGAGCACAGTTCAACAGCAGAGAGCACAGTTACACAGCAGAGAGCACAGTTACACAGCAGAGAACACAGTTACACAGCAGAAAGCTCAGTTACACAGCAGAGAGCACAGTTACATAGCAGAGTGTGCAGTTACATAGCAGAGAGCAAGGTTACACAGCAGAGAGCACATTTACACAGCAGAGAGCACAGTTACACAACAGAGAGCTCAGTTACACGGCAGAGAGCACAGTTACACAGCAGAGAGCACAGTTACACAGCAGAGAACACAGTTACACAGCAGAAAGCTCAGTTACACAGCAGAGAACAAGTTTACACAGCAGAGAGCACATTTACAAAGCAGCAAGCACGGTTACACAACAGAGAGCACAGTTACACAGCAGAGAGCACAGTTACACAGCAGAGATCAAGTTTACACAACAGTGAGCACACTTACACAGCAGAGAGCACAGTTACACAGCAGAGAGCACAGTTACACAGCAGAGAGCACAGTTACACCGCAGTGAGCACAATTACACAGCAGAAAGCTCAGTTACACAGCAGAGAGCACAGTTACACAGCAGAGAGCACAGTTTCACTGCAGACAGCACGGTTACACAGCAGAGAGCACAGTTACACAGCACAGAGCACAGTTACACAGCAGAGAGCTCAGTTACACAGGAGAGAGCTCAGTTACACAGCAGAGAGCACAGTTACACAGCAGAGAGCACAGTTACACAGCAGAGAACACAGTTACACAGCAGAAAGCTCAGTTACACAGCAGAGAGCACAGTTACATAGCAGAGTGTGCAGTTACATAGCAGAGAGCAAGGTTACACAGCAGAGAGCTCAGTTACACAGCAGAGAGCACAGTTACACAGCAGAGAGCACCGTTACACAGCAGAGAACAAGTTTACACAGCAGAGAGCACATTTATACAGCAGCCAGCACGGTTACACAACAGAGAGCACAGTTACACAGCAGAGAGCACAGTTACACAGCAGAGATCAAGTTTACACAACAGTGAGCACATTTACACAGCAGAGAGCACAGTTACACAGCAGAGAGCACAGTTACACAGCAGAGAGCACGGTTACACAGCAAAGAGCTCAGATACACAGCAGAGTGTGCAGTTACATAGCAGAGAGCAAGGTTACACAGCAGAGAGCACATTTACACAGCGGAGAGAACAGTTACACAGCAGAGAGCACAGTTACATAGCAGAGAGCAAGGTTACACTGCAGAGACCACATTTACACAGCGGAGAGAACAGTTACACAACAGAGAGCTCAGTTACACAGCAGAGAGCACATTTACACAGCAGAGAGCACAGTTAAACAGCAGAGAGTTCAGTTACACAGCAGAGATCACAGTTACACAGCGGAGAGAACAATTACACAGCAGAGAGCACAGTTACACAGCAGAGAACAAGGTTACACAGCAGAGAGCACATTTACACAGCAGCCAGCACAGTTACACAGCAGAGAGAACAGTTACACAGCAGTGAGCACAGTTACACAGCAGAGATCAAGGTTACACAGCAGAGAGCACAGTTACACAGCAGAGAGCACAGTTACACAGCAGAGAGCACAGTTGCAC
Organism: Scyliorhinus torazame; assembly: GCF_047496885.1. Classification (NCBI taxonomy): domain Eukaryota; kingdom Metazoa; phylum Chordata; class Chondrichthyes; order Carcharhiniformes; family Scyliorhinidae; genus Scyliorhinus; species Scyliorhinus torazame. The sequence continues at coordinate 73,062 of NW_027308117.1, read as the reverse complement.
AGCAGAGAGCACAGTTACACAGCAGTGAGCACAATTACACAGCAGAAAGCTCAGTTACACAGCAGAGAGCACAGTTACACAGCAGAGAGCTCAGTTACACAGCAGAGAGCACAGTTACATAGCAGAGAGCACGGTTTCACAGCAGAGAGCTCAGTTACACAGCAGAGAGCACAGTTACACAGCAGAGAGCACAGTTACACAGCAGAGAGCTCAGTTACACAGCACAGAGCACAGTTACACAGCAGAGAGCACAGTTACACAGCAGAGAACACAGTTACACAGCAGAAAGCTCAGTTACACAGCAGAGAGCACAGTTACACAGCAGAGAGAACAGTTACACAGCAGAGAGCTCAGTTACACAGCAGAGATCACGGTTACAAAGCAGAGAGCTCAGTTACACAGCTGAGAGCACATTTACTCAGCAGAGAGCACAGTTACACAGCAGAGAGCACAGTTCAACAGCAGAGAGCGCAGTTACACAGCAGAGAGCTCAGTTACACAGCAGAGAGCACAGTTACACAGCAGTGAGCACAGTTACACAGCAGAGAACACATCTACACAGCAGAAAGCTAAGTTACACAGCAGAGAGCACAGTTACACAGCAGCGAGCACGGTTACACAGCAGAGAGCTCAGTTACACAGCAGAGAGCTCAGTTACACAGCAGAGATCACGGTTACAAAGCAGAGAGCTCAGTTACACAGCTGAGAAGCTCAGTTGCACAGCAGAGAGCTCCGTTACACAGCAGAGAGCCCGGTTACACAGCAGAGAGCACAGTTACACAGCAGAGAGCACAGTTCAACAGCAGAGAGCACAGTTACACAGCAGAGAGCACAGTTACACAGCAGAGAACACAGTTACACAGCAGAAAGCTCAGTTACACAGCAGAGAGCACAGTTACATAGCAGAGTGTGCAGTTACATAGCAGAGAGCAAGGTTACACAGCAGAGAGCACATTTACACAGCAGAGAGCACAGTTACACAACAGAGAGCTCAGTTACATGGCAGAGAGCACAGTTACACAGCAGAGAGCACAGTTACACAGCAGAGAACACAGTTACACAGCAGAAAGCTCAGTTACACAGCAGAGAACAAGTTTACACAGCAGAGAGCACATTTACAAAGCAGCAAGCACGGTTACACAACAGAGAGCACAGTTACACAGCAGAGAGCACAGTTACACAGCAGAGATCAAGTTTACACAACAGTGAGCACACTTACACAGCAGAGAGCACAGTTACACAGCAGAGAGCACAGTTACACAGCAGAGAGCACAGTTACACCGCAGTGAGCACAATTACACAGCAGAAAGCTCAGTTACACAGCAGAGAGCACAGTTACACAGCAGAGAGCACAGTTTCACTGCAGACAGCACGGTTACACAGCAGAGAGCACAGTTACACAGCACAGAGCACAGTTACACAGCAGAGAGCTCAGTTACACAGGAGAGAGCTCAGTTACACAGCAGAGAGCTCAGTTACACAGCAGAGAGCAAGGTTACACAACAGAGAGCACTGTTACACAGCAGCGAGCACGGTTACACAACAGAGAGCACTGTTACACAGCAGCGAGCACGGTTACACAACAGAGAGCTCAGTTACACAGCAGAGAGCTCAGTTACACAGCAGAGATCACGGTTACAAAGCAGAGAGCTCAGTTACACAGCTGAGAGCTCAGTTACACAGCAGAGAGCTCAGTTACACAGCAGAGAGCCCGGTTACACAGCAGAGAGCACAGTTACACAGCAGAGAGCACAGTTCAACAGCAGAGAGCACAGTTACACAGCAGAGAGCTCAGTTACACAGCAGAGTGTGCAGTTACATAGCAGAGAGCAAGGTTACACAGCAGAGAGCACAGTTACACAGCAGAGAGCAAGGTTACACAGCACAGAGCACAGTTACACAGCAGAGAGCACAGTTACACAGCAGAGAGCTCAGTTACATAGCAGAGAGCTCAGTTACACAGCAGAGAGCACAGTTACATAGCAGAGAGCACGGTTACACAGCAGAGAGCACGGTTACACAGCAGAGAGCACAGTTACACAGCAGAGAGCAAGGTTACACAACAGAGAGCACAGTTACACAGCAGCTTGCACGGTTACACAACAGAGAGCTCAGTTACACAGCAGAGAGCTCAGTTACACAGCAGAGATCACGGTTAAAAAGCAGAGAGCTCAGTTACACAGCTGAGAGCTCAGTTACACAGCAGAGAGCTCAGTTACACAGCAGAGGGCCCGGTTACACAGCAGAGAGCACAGTTACACAGCAGAGAGCACAGTTACACAGCAGAGAACAAGGTTACACAGCAGAGAGCACATTTACACAGCAGCCAGCACGGTTACACAGCAGAGAGCACATTTACTCAGCAGAGAGCACAGTTACACAGCAGAGATCACGGTTACAAAGCAGAGAGCTCAGTTACACAGCTGAGAGCTCAGTTGCACAGCAGAGAGCTCAGTTACACAGCAGAGAGCTCGGTTACACAGTAGAGAGCCCACTTACACAGCAGAGAGCACAGTTCAACAGCAGAGAGCGCAGTTACACAGCAGAGAGCTCAGTTACACAGCAGAGTGTGCAGTTACATAGCAGAGAGCAAGGTTACACAGAAGAGAGCACATTTACACAGCAGAGAGCACAGTTACACAGCAGAGAGCTCAGTTACACAGCAGAGAGCACAGTTACACAGCAGAGAGCACAGTTACACAGCAGAGAACAAGGTTACACAGCAGAGAGCACATTTACACAGCAGCCAGCACGGTTACACAGCAGAGAGCACATTTACTCAGCAGAGAGCACAGTTACACAGCAGAGAGCACAGTTACACAGCACAGAGCAAGGTTACACAGCACAGAGCACAGTTACACAGCAGAGAGCACAGTTACACAGCAGAGATCTCAGTTACATAGCAGAGAGCTCAGTTACACAGCAGAGAGCACAGTTACATAGCAGAGAGCACGGTTACACAGCAGAGAGCCCGGTTACACAGCAGAGAGCACAGTTACACAGCAGAGAGCACAGTTCAACAGCAGAGAGCACAGTTACACAGCAGAGAGCTCAGTTACACAGCAGAGTGTGCAGTTACATAGCAGAGAGCAAGGTTACACAGCAGAGAGCACAGTTACACAGCAGAGAGCAAGGTTACACAGCACAGAGCACAGTTACACAGCAGAGAGCACAGTTACACAGCAGAGAGCTCAGTTACATAGCAGAGAGCTCAGTTACACAGCAGAGAGCACAGTTACATAGCAGAGAGCACGGTTACACAGCAGAGAGCACGGTTACACAGCAGAGAGCACAGTTACACAGCAGAGAGCAAGGTTACACAACAGAGAGCACAGTTACACAGCAGCTTGCACGGTTACACAACAGAGAGCTCAGTTACACAGCAGAGAGCTCAGTTACACAGCAGAGATCACGGTTAAAAAGCAGAGAGTTCAGTTACACAGCTGAGAGCTCAGTTACACAGCAGAGAGCTCAGTTACACAGCAGAGGGCCCGGTTACACAGCAGAGAGCACAGTTACACAGCAGCGAGCACGGTTACACAGCAGAGAGCTCAGTTACACAGCAGAGAGCTCAGTTACACAGCAGAGATCACGGTTACAAAGCAGAGAGCTCAGTTACACAGCTGAGAAGCTCAGTTGCACAGCAGAGAGCTCCGTTACACAGCAGCGAGCACGGTTACACAGCAGAGAGCTCAGTTACACAGCAGAGAGCTCAGTTACACAGCAGAGATCACGGTTACAAAGCAGAGAGCTCAGTTACACAGCTGAGAAGCTCAGTTGCACAGCAGAGAGCTCCGTTACACAGCAGAGAGCCCGGTTACACAGCAGAGAGCACAGTTACACAGCAGAGAGCACAGTTCAACAGCAGAGAGCACAGTTACACAGCAGAGAGCACAGTTACACAGCAGAGAACACAGTTACACAGCAGAAAGCTCAGTTACACAGCAGAGAGCACAGTTACATAGCAGAGTGTGCAGTTACATAGCAGAGAGCAAGGTTACACAGCAGAGAGCACATTTACACAGCAGAGAGCACAGTTACACAACAGAGAGCTCAGTTACACGGCAGAGAGCACAGTTACACAGCAGAGAGCACAGTTACACAGCAGAGAACACAGTTACACAGCAGAAAGCTCAGTTACACAGCAGAGAACAAGTTTACACAGCAGAGAGCACATTTACAAAGCAGCAAGCACGGTTACACAACAGAGAGCACAGTTACACAGCAGAGAGCACAGTTACACAGCAGAGATCAAGTTTACACAACAGTGAGCACATTTACACAGCAGAGAGCACAGTTACACAGCAGAGAGCACAGTTACACAGCAGAGAGCACAGTTACACCGCAGTGAGCACAATTACACAGCAGAAAGCTCAGTTACACAGCAGAGAGCACAGTTACACAGCAGAGAGCACAGTTTCACTGCAGACAGCACGGTTACACAGCAGAGAGCACAGTTACACAGCACAGAGCACAGTTACACAGCAGAGAGCTCAGTTACACAGGAGAGAGCTCAGTTACACAGCAGAGAGCTCAGTTACACAGCAGAGAGCAAGGTTACACAACAGAGAGCACTGTTACACAGCAGCGAGCACGGTTACACAACAGAGAGCACTGTTACACAGCAGCGAGCACGGTTACACAACAGAGAGCTCAGTTACACAGCAGAGAGCTCAGTTACACAGCAGAGATCACGGTTACAAAGCAGAGAGCTCAGTTACACAGCTGAGAGCTCAGTTACACAGCAGAGAGCTCAGTTACACAGCAGAGAGCCCGGTTACACAGCAGAGAGCACAGTTACACAGCAGAGAGCACAGTTCAACAGCAGAGAGCACAGTTACACAGCAGAGAGCTCAGTTACACAGCAGAGTGTGCAGTTACATAGCAGAGAGCAAGGTTACACAGCAGAGAGCACAGTTACACAGCAGAGAGCAAGGTTACACAGCACAGAGCACAGTTACACAGCAGAGAACACAGTTACACAGCAGAGAGCTCAGTTACATAGCAGAGAGCTCAGTTACACAGCAGAGAGCACAGTTACATAGCAGAGAGCACGGTTACACAGCAGAGAGCACGGTTACACAGCAGAGAGCACAGTTACACAGCAGAGAGCAAGGTTACACAACAGAGAGCACAGTTACACAGCAGCTTGCACGGTTACACAACAGAGAGCTCAGTTACACAGCAGAGAGCTCAGTTACACAGCAGAGATCACGGTTAAAAAGCAGAGAGCTCAGTTACACAGCTGAGAGCTCAGTTACACAGCAGAGAGCTCAGTTACACAGCAGAGGGCCCGGTTACACAGCAGAGAGCACAGTTACACAGCAGAGAGCACAGTTACACAGCAGAGAACAAGGTTACACAGCAGAGAGCACATTTACACAGCAGCCAGCACGGTTACACAGCAGAGAGCACATTTACTCAGCAGAGAGCACAGTTACACAGCAGAGATCACGGTTACAAAGCAGAGAGCTCAGTTACACAGCTGAGAGCTCAGTTGCACAGCAGAGAGCTCAGTTACACAGCAGAGAGCTCGGTTACACAGTAGAGAGCCCACTTACACAGCCGAGAGCACAGTTCAACAGCAGAGAGCGCAGTTACACAGCAGAGAGCTCAGTTACACAGCAGAGTGTGCAGTTACATAGCAGAGAGCAAGGTTACACAGAAGAGAGCACATTTACACAGCAGAGAGCACAGTTACACAGCAGAGAGCTCAGTTACACAGCAGAGAGCACAGTTACACAGCAGAGAGCACAGTTACACAGCAGAGAACAAGGTTACACAGCAGAGAGCACATTTACACAGCAGCCAGCACGGTTACACAGCAGAGAGCACATTTACTCAGCAGAGAGCACAGTTACACAGCAGAGAGCACAGTTACACAGCACAGAGCAAGGTTACACAGCACAGAGCTCAGTTACACAGCTGAGAGCACATTTACTCAGCAGAGAGCACAGTTACACAGCAGAGAGCACAGTTCAACAGCAGAGAGCGCAGTTACACAGCAGAGAGCTCAGTTACACAGCAGAGAGCACAGTTACACAGCAGTGAGCACAGTTACACAGCAGAGAACACATCTACACAGCAGAGAGCTCCGTTACACAGCAGAGAGCCCGGTTACACAGCAGAGAGCACAGTTACACAGCAGAGAGCACAGTTCAACAGCAGAGAGCACAGTTACACAGCAGAGAGCACAGTTACACAGCAGAGAACACAGTTACACAGCAGAAAGCTCAGTTACACAGCAGAGAGCACAGTTACATAGCAGAGTGTGCAGTTACATAGCAGAGAGCAAGGTTACACAGCAGAGAGCACATTTACACAGCAGAGAGCACAGTTACACAACAGAGAGCTCAGTTACACGGCAGAGAGCACAGTTACACAGCAGAGAGCACAGTTACACAGCAGAGAACACAGTTACACAGCAGAAAGCTCAGTTACACAGCAGAGAACAAGTTTACACAGCAGAGAGCACATTTACAAAGCAGCAAGCACGGTTACACAACAGAGAGCACAGTTACACAGCAGAGAGCACAGTTACACAGCAGAGATCAAGTTTACACAACAGTGAGCACATTTACACAGCAGAGAGCACAGTTACACAGCAGAGAGCACAGTTACACAGCAGAGAGCACAGTTACACCGCAGTGAGCACAATTACACAGCAGAAAGCTCAGTTACACAGCAGAGAGCACAGTTACACAGCAGAGAGCACAGTTTCACTGCAGACAGCACGGTTACACAGCAGAGAGCACAGTTACACAGCACAGAGCACAGTTACACAGCAGAGAGCTCAGTTACACAGGAGAGAGCTCAGTTACACAGCAGAGAGCTCAGTTACACAGCAGAGAGCAAGGTTACACAACAGAGAGCACTGTTACACAGCAGCGAGCACGGTTACACAACAGAGAGCACTGTTACACAGCAGCGAGCACGGTTACACAACAGAGAGCTCAGTTACACAGCAGAGAGCTCAGTTACACAGCAGAGATCACGGTTACAAAGCAGAGAGCTCAGTTACACAGCTGAGAGCTCAGTTACACAGCAGAGAGCTCAGTTACACAGCAGAGAGCCCGGTTACACAGCAGAGAGCACAGTTCCACAGCAGAGAGCACAGTTCAACAGCAGAGAGCACAGTTACACAGCAGAGAGCTCAGTTACACAGCAGAGTGTGCAGTTACATAGCAGAGAGCAAGGTTACACAGCAGAGAGCACAGTTACACAGCAGAGAGCAAGGTTACACAGCACGGAGCACAGTTACACAGCAGAGAGCACAGTTACACAGCAGAGAGCTCAGTTACATAGCAGAGAGCTCAGTTACACAGCAGAGAGCACAGTTACATAGCAGAGAGCACGGTTACACAGGAGAGAGCACGGTTACACAGCAGAGAGCACAGTTACACAGCAGAGAGCAAGGTTACACAACAGAGAGCACAGTTACACAGCAGCTTGCACGGTTACACAACAGAGAGCTCAGTTACACAGCAGAGAGCTCAGTTACACAGCAGAGATCACGGTTAAAAAGCAGAGAGCTCAGTTACACAGCTGAGAGCTCAGTTACACAGCAGAGAGCTCAGTTACACAGCAGAGGGCCCGGTTACACAGCAGAGAGCACAGTTACACAGCAGAGAGCACAGTTACACAGCAGAGAACAAGGTTACACAGCAGAGAGCACATTTACACAGCAGCCAGCACGGTTACACAGCAGAGAGCACATTTACTCAGCAGAGAGCACAGTTACACAGCAGAGATCACGGTTACAAAGCAGAGAGCTCAGTTACACAGCTGAGAGCTCAGTTGCACAGCAGAGAGCTCAGTTACACAGCAGAGAGCTCGGTTACACAGTAGAGAGCCCACTTACAGAGCAGAGAGCACAGTTCAACAGCAGAGAGCGCAGTTACACAACAGAGAGCTCAGTTACACAGCAGAGTGTGCAGTTACATAGCAGAGAGCAAGGTTACACAGAAGAGAGCACATTTACACAGCAGAGAGCACAGTTACACAGCAGAGAGCTCAGTTACACAGCAGAGAGCACAGTTACACAGCAGAGAGCACAGTTACACAGCAGAGAACAAGGTTACACAGCAGAGAGCACATTTACACAGCAGTCAGCACGGTTACACAGCAGAGAGCACATTTACTCAGCAGAGAGCACAGTTACACAGCAGAGAGCACAGTTACACAGCACAGAGCAAGTTTACACAGCACAGAGCACAGTTACACAGCAGAGAGCACAGTTACACAGCAGAGAGCTCAGTTACATAGCAGAGAGCTCAGTTACACAGCAGAGAGCACAGTTACATAGCAGAGAGCACGGTTACACAGCAGAGAGCCCGGTTACACAGCAGAGAGCACAGTTACACAGCAGAGAGCACAGTTCAACAGCAGAGAGCACAGTTACACAGCAGAGAGCTCAGTTACACAGCAGAGTGTGCAGTTACATAGCAGAGAGCAAGGTTACACAGCAGAGAGCACAGTTACACAGCAGAGAGCAAGGTTACACAGCACAGAGCACAGTTACACAGCAGAGAGCACAGTTACACAGCAGAGAGCTCAGTTACATAGCAGAGAGCTCAGTTACACAGCAGAGAGCACAGTTACATAGCAGAGAGCACGGTTACACAGCAGAGAGCACGGTTACACAGCAGAGAGCACAGTTACACAGCAGAGAGCAAGGTTACACAACAGAGAGCACAGTTACACAGCAGCTTGCACGGTTACACAACAGAGAGCTCAGTTACACAGCAGAGAGCTCAGTTACACAGCAGAGATCACGGTTAAAAAGCAGAGAGCTCAGTTACACAGCTGAGAGCTCAGTTACACAGCAGAGAGCTCAGTTACACAGCAGAGGGCCCGGTTACACAGCAGAGAGCACAGTTACACAGCAGCGAGCACGGTTACACAGCAGAGAGCTCAGTTACACAGCAGAGAGCTCAGTTACACAGCAGAGATCACGGTTACAAAGCAGAGAGCTCAGTTACACAGCTGAGAAGCTCAGTTGCACAGCAGAGAGCTCCGTTACACAGCAGCGAGCACGGTTACACAGCAGAGAGCTCAGTTACACAGCAGAGAGCTCAGTTACACAGCAGAGATCACGGTTACAAAGCAGAGAGCTCAGTTACACAGCTGAGAAGCTCAGTTGCACAGCAGAGAGCTCCGTTACACAGCAGAGAGCCCGGTTACACAGCAGAGAGCACAGTTACACAGCAGAGAGCACAGTTCAACAGCAGAGAGCACAGTTACACAGCAGAGAGCACAGTTACACAGCAGAGAACACAGTTACACAGCAGAAAGCTCAGTTACACAGCAGAGAGCACAGTTACATAGCAGAGTGTGCAGTTACATAGCAGAGAGCAAGGTTACACAGCAGAGAGCACATTTACACAGCAGAGAGCACAGTTACACAACAGAGAGCTCAGTTACACGGCAGAGAGCACAGTTACACAGCAGAGAGCACAGTTACACAGCAGAGAACACAGTTACACAGCAGAAAGCTCAGTTACACAGCAGAGAACAAGTTTACACACCAGAGAGCACATTTACAAAGCAGCAAGCACGGTTACACAACAGAGAGCACAGTTACACAGCAGAGAGCACAGTTACACAGCAGAGATCAAGTTTACACAACAGTGAGCACATTTACACAGCAGAGAGCACAGTTACACAGCAGAGAGCACAGTTACACAGCAGAGAGCACAGTTACACCGCAGTGAGCACAATTACACAGCAGAAAGCTCAGTTACACAGCAGAGAGCACAGTTACACAGCAGAGAGCACAGTTTCACTGCAGACAGCACGGTTACACAGCAGAGAGCACAGTTACACAGCACAGAGCACAGTTACACAGCAGAGAGCTCCGTTACACAGGAGAGAGCTCAGTTACACAGCAGAGAGCTCAGTTACACAGCAGAGAGCAAGGTTACACAACAGAGAGCACTGTTACACAGCAGCGAGCACGGTTACACAACAGAGAGCACTGTTACACAGCAGCGAGCACGGTTACACAACAGAGAGCTCAGTTACACAGCAGAGAGCTCAGTTACACAGCAGAGATCACGGTTACAAAGCAGAGAGCTCAGTTACACAGCTGAGAGCTCAGTTACACAGCAGAGAGCTCAGTTACACAGCAGAGAGCCCGGTTACACAGCAGAGAGCACAGTTACACAGCAGAGAGCACAGTTCAACAGCAGAGAGCACAGTTACACAGCAGAGAGCTCAGTTACACAGCAGAGTGTGCAGTTACACAGCAGAGATCAAGGTTACACAGCAGAGAGCACAGTTACACAGCAGAGAGCAAGGTTACACAGCACAGAGCACAGTTACACAGCAGAGAGCACAGTTACACAGCAGAGAGCTCAGTTACATAGCAGAGAGCTCAGTTACACAGCAGAGAGCACAGTTACATAGCAGAGAGCACGGTTACACAGCAGAGAGCACGGTTACACAGCAGAGCGCACAGTTACACAGCAGAGAGCAAGGTTACACAACAGAGAGCACAGTTACACAGCAGCTTGCACGGTTACACAACAGAGAGCTCAGTTACACAGCAGAGAGCTCAGTTACACAGCAGAGATCACGGTTAAAAAGCAGAGAGCTCAGTTACACAGCTGAGAGCTCAGTTACACAGCAGAGAGCTCAGTTACACAGCAGAGGGCCCGGTTACACAGCAGAGAGCACAGTTACACAGCAGAGAGCACAGTTACACAGCAGAGAACAAGGTTACACAGCAGAGAGCACATTTACACAGCAGCCAGCACGGTTACACAGCAGAGAGCACATTTACTCAGCAGAGAGCACAGTTACACAGCAGAGATCACGGTTACAAAGCAGAGAGCTCAGTTACACAGCTGAGAGCTCAGTTGCACAGCAGAGAGCTCAGTTACACAGCAGAGAGCTCGGTTACACAGTAGAGAGCCCACTTACACAGCAGAGAGCACAGTTCAACAGCAGAGAGCGCAGTTACACAGCAGAGAGCTCAGTTACACAGCAGAGTGTGCAGTTACATAGCAGAGAGCAAGGTTACACAGAAGAGAGCACATTTACACAGCAGAGAGCACAGTTACACAGCAGAGAGCTCAGTTACACAGCAGAGAGCAAAGTAACACAGCAGAGAGCACAGTTACACAGCAGAGAACAAGGTTACACAGCAGAGAGCACATTTACACAGCAGCCAGCACGGTTACACAGCAGAGAGCACATTTACTCAGCAGAGAGCACAGTTACACAGCAGAGAGCACAGTTACACAGCACAGAGCAAGGTTACACAGCACAGAGCACAGTTACACAGCAGAGAGCACAGTTACACAGCAGAGAGCTCAGTTACATAGCAGAGAGCTCAGTTACACAGCAGAGAGCACAGTTACATAGCAGAGAGCACGGTTACACAGCAGAGAGCCCGGTTACACAGCAGAGAGCACAGTTACACAGCAGAGAGCACAGTTCAACAGCAGAGAGCACAGTTACACAGCAGAGAGCTCAGTTACACAGCAGAGTGTGCAGTTACATAGCAGAGAGCAAGGTTACACAGCAGAGAGCACAGTTACACAGCAGAGAGCAAGGTTACACAGCACAGAGCACAGTTACACAGCAGAGAGCACAGTTACACAGCAGAGAGCTCAGTTACATAGCAGAGAGCTCAGTTACACAGCAGAGAGCACAGTTACATAGCAGAGAGCACGGTTACACAGCAGAGAGCACGGTTACACAGCAGAGAGCACAGTTACACAGCAGAGAGCAAGGTTACACAACAGAGAGCACAGTTACACAGCAGCTTGCACGGTTACACAACAGAGAGCTCAGTTACACAGCAGAGAGCTCAGTTACACAGCAGAGATCACGGTTAAAATGCAGAGAGCTCAGTTACACAGCTGAGAGCTCAGTTACACAGCAGAGAGCTCAGTTACACAGCAGAGGGCCCGGTTACACAGCAGAGAGCACAGTTACACAGCAGAGAGCACAGTTCAACAGCAGAGAGCACAGTTACACAGCAGAGAGCTCAGTTACACAGCAGAGTGTGCAGTTACATAGCAGAGAGCAAGGTTACACAGCAGAGAGCACAGTTACACAGCAGAGAGCAAGGTTACACAGCAGAGAGCACAGTTACACAGCAGCGAGCACGGTTACACAACAGAGAGCTCAGTTACACAGCAGAGAGCTCAGTTACACAGCAGAGATCACGGTTACAAAGCAGAGAGCTCAGTTACACAGCTGAGAGCTCAGTTGCACAGCAGAGAGCTCAGTTACACAGCAGAGAGCCCGGTTACACAGTAGAGAGCCCACTTACACAGCAGAGAGCACAGTTCAACAGCAGAGAGCGCAGTTACACAGCAGAGAGCTCAGTTACACAGCAGAGTGTGCAGTTACATAGCAGAGAGCAAGGTTACACAGAAGAGAGCACATTTACACAGCAGAGAGCACAGTTACACAGCAGAGAGCTCAGTTACACAGCAGAGAGCACAGTTACACAGCAGAGAGCACAGTTACACAGCAGAGAACAAGGTTACACAGCAGAGAGCACATTTACACAGCAGCCAGCACGGTTACACAGCAGAGAGCACATTTACTCAGCAGAGAGCACAGTTACACAGCAGAGAGCACAGTTACACAGCACAGAGCACAGTTACACAGCAGACAGGACGGTTATACAGAAGAGAGCTCAGTTACACAGCAGAGAGCTCAGTTACACAGCAGAGAGCACAGTTACACAGCAGCAAGCACGGTTACACAACAGAGAGCACAGTTACACAGCAGAGAGCACAGTTACACAGCAGAGATCAAGTTTACACAACAGTGAGCACATTTACACAGCAGAGAGCACAGTTACACAGCAGAGAGCACAGTTACACAGCAGAGAGCACAGTTACACAGCAGTGAGCACAATTACACAGCAGAAAGCTCAGTTACACAGCAGAGAGCAGAGTTACACAGCAGAGAGCACAGTTACACTGCAGACAGCACGGTTACACAGCAGAGAGCACAGTTACACAGCACAGAGCACAGTTACACAGCAGAGAGCTCAGTTACACAGGAGAGAGCTCAGTTACACAGCAGAGAGCTCAGTTACACAGCAGAGAGCACAGTTACATAGCAGAGAGCACGGTTACACAGCAGAGAGCACGGTTACACAGCAGAGAGCACAGTTACACAGCAGAGAGCAAGGTTACACAACAGAGAGCACAGTTACACAGCAGCGAGCACGGTTACACAACAGAGAGCTCAGTTACACAGCAGAGAGCTCAGTTACACAGCAGAGATCACGGTTACAAAGCAGAGAGCTCAGTTACACAGCTGAGAGCTCAGTTACACAGCAGAGAGCTCAGTTACACAGCAGAGAGCCCGGTTACACAGCAGAGAGCACAGTTACACAGCAGAGAGCTCGGTTACACAGCAGAGTGTGCAGTTACATAGCAGAGAGCAAGGTTACACAGCAGAGAGCACAGTTACACAGCAGAGAGCAAGGTTACACAGCAGAGAGCTCAGTTACATAGCAGAGAGCTCAGTTACACAGCAGAGAGCACAGTTAAATAGCAGAGAGCACGGTTACACAGCAGAGAGCACGGTTACACAGCAGAGAGCACAGTTACACAGCAGAGAGCAAGGTTACACAACAGAGAGCACAGTTACACAGCAGCGAGCACGGTTACACAACAGAGAGCTCAGTTACACAGCAGAGAGCTCAGTTACACAGCAGAGATCACGGTTACAAAGCAGAGAACTCAGTTACACAGCTGAGAGCTCAGTTGCACAGCAGAGAGCTCAGTTACACAGCAGAGAGCCCGGTTACACAGTAGAGAGCCCACTTACACAGCAGAGAGCACAGTTCAACAGCAGAGAGCGCAGTTACACAGCAGAGAGCTCAGTTACACAGCAGAGTGTGCAGTTACATAGCAGAGAGCAAGGTTACACAGAAGAGAGCACATTTACACAGCAGAGAGCACAGTTACACAGCAGAGAGCTCAGTTACACAGCAGAGAGCACAGTTACACAGCAGAGAGCACAGTTACACAGCAGAGAACAAGGTTACACAGCAGAGAGCACATTTACACAGCAGCCAGCACGGTTACACAGCAGAGAGCACATTTACTCAGCAGAGAGCACAGTTACACAGCACAGAGCACAGTTACACAGCAGACAGGACGTTTATACAGAAGAGAGCTCAGTTACACAGCAGAGAGCTCAGTTACACAGCAGAGAGCACAGTTACACAGCAGAGAGCACAGTTACACAGTAGAGAGTACGGTTACACAGCAGGGAGCACGGTTAAACAGCAAAGACCTTAGTTACACAGCAGAGAGCTCTGTTACACAGCAGAGAGCACAGTTACACATCAGAAAGCTCAGTTACCCAGCAGAGAGCAGAGTTACACAGCAGACAGCACGGTTACACAGCAGAGAGCACAGTTACACAGCAAAGAGCACAGTTACACAGCAGAGAGCACAGTTACACATCAGAGAGCACAGTTACACAGCAGCCAGCACGGTTACACAGCAGAGAGCACAGTTACACAGCAGAGAGCACAGTTACACAGCAGAGAGCACAGTTACACAGCAGAGAGCACAGTTACACAGCAGAGAGCACAGTTACACAGCAGAGAGCACGGTTACACAGCAAAGAGCTCAGATACACAGCAGAGTGTGCAGTTACATAGCAGAGAGCAAGGTTACACAGCAGAGAGCACATTTACACAGCGGAGAGAACAGTTACACAACAGAGAGCTCAGTTACACAGCAGAGAGCACGTTTACACAGCAGAGAGCACAGTTAAACAGCAGAGAGTTCAGTTACACAGCAGAGATCACAGTTACACAGCGCAGAGAACAATTACACAGCAGAGAGCACAGTTACAGAGCAGAGAACAAGGTTACACAGCAGAGAGCACATTTACACAGCAGCCAGCACAGTTACACAGCAGAGAGAACAGTTACACAGCAGAGAGCACAGTTACACAGCAGAGATCAAGGTTACACAGCAGAGAGCACAGTTACACAGCAGAGAGCACAGTTACACAGCAGATAGCACAGTTGCACAGCAGAAAGCACAGTTACACAGCAGTGAGCACAATTACACAGCAGAAAGCTCAGTTACACAGCAGAGAGCACAGTTACACAGCAGAGAGCTCAGTTACACAGCAGAGAGCACAGCTACATAGCAGAGAGCACGGTTACACAGCAGAGAGAACAGTTACACAGCAGAGAACAAGGTTACACAGCAGAGAGAACATTTACACAGCAGCCAGCACAGTTACACAGCAGAGAGAACAGTTACACAGCAGAGAGCACAGTTACACAGCAGAGATCAAGGTTACACAGCAGAGAGCACAGTTACACAGCAGAGAGCACAGTTACACAGCAGAGAGCGCAGTTACACAGCAGAGAGCACAGTTACACAGCAGTGAGCACAGTTACACAGCAGAGAACACAGTTACACAGCAGAAAGCTCAGTTACACAGCAGAGAGCACAGTTACATAGCAGAGTGTGCAGTTACATAGCAGAGAGCAAGGTTACACAGCAGAGAGCACATTTACACAGCAGAGAGCACAGTTACACAACAGAGAGCTCAGTTACACAGCAGAGAGCACAGTTACATAGCAGAGAGCACAGTTACACAGCAGAGAACAAGTTTACACAGCAGAGAGCACATTTACAAAGCAGCAAGCACGGTTACACAACAGAGAGCACAGTTACACAGCAGAGAGCACAGTTACACAGCAGAGATCAAGTGTACACAACAGTGAGCACATTTACACAGCAGAGAGCACAGTTACACAGCAGAGAGCACAGTTACACAGCAGAGAGCACAGTTACACAGCAGAGAGCACAGTTACACTGCAGACAGCACGGTTACACAGCAGAGAGCACAGTTACACAGCACAGAGCACAGTTACACAGCAGAGAGCTCAGTTACACAGGAGAGAGCTCAGTTACACAGCAGAGAGCTCAGTTACACAGCAGAGAGCACAGTTACATAGCAGAGAGCACGGTTACACAGCAGAGAGCACTGTTACACAGCAGAGAGCACAGTTACACAGCAGAGGGCAAGGTTACACAACAGAGAGCACAGTTACACAGCAGCGAGCACGGTTACACAACAGAGAGCTCAGTTACACAGCAGAGAGCTCAGTTACACAGCAGAGATCACGGTTACAAAGCAGAGAGCTCAGTTACACAGCTGAGAGCTCAGTTACACAGCAGAGAGCTCAGTTACACAGCAGAGAGCCCGGTTACACAGCAGAGAGCACAGTTACACAGCAGAGAGCTCGGTTACACAGCAGAGTGTGCAGTTACATAGCAGAGAGCAAGGTTACACAGCAGAGAGCACAGTTACACAGCAGAGAGCAAGGTTACACAGCAGAGAGCTCAGTTACATAGCAGAGAGCTCAGTTACACAGCAGAGAGCACAGTTACATAGCAGAGAGCACGGTTACACAGCAGAGAGCACGGTTACACAGCAGAGAGCAAAGTTACACAGCAGACAGCAATGTTACACAGCAGAGAGCACAGTTACACAGCAAAGAGCACAGTTACACAGCAGAGAGCACAGTTACACATCAGAGAGCACAGTTACACAGCAGCCAGCACGGTTACACAGCAGAGAGCACAGTTACACAGCAGAGAGCACAGTTACACAGCAGAGAGCACAGTTACACAGCAGAGAGCACAGTTACACAGCAGAGAGCACGGTTACACAGCAGAGAGCACGGTTACACAGCAAAGAGCTCAGATACACAGCAGAGTGTGCAGTTACATAGCAGAGAGCAAGGTTACTCAGCAGAGAGCACATTTACACAGCGGAGAGAACAGTTACACAGCAGAGAGCACAGTTACATAGCAGAGAGCAAGGTTACACAGCAGAGAGCACATTTACACAGCGGAGAGAACAGTTACACAACAGAGAACTCAGTTACACAGCAGAGAGCACATTTACACAGCAGAGAGCACAGTTAAACAGCAGAGAGTTCAGTTACACAGCAGAGATCACAGTTACACAGCGGAGAGAACAATTACACAGCAGAGAGCACAGTTACACAGCAGAGAACAAGGTTACAGAGCAGAGAGCACATTTACACAGCAGCCAGCACAGTTACACAGCAGAGAGAACAGTTACACAGCAGAGAGCACAGTTACACAGCAGAGATCAAGGTTACACAGCAGAGAGCACAGTTACACAGCAGAGAGCACAGTTACACAGCAGATAGCACAGTTGCACAGCAGAAAGCACAGTTACACAGCAGTGAGCACAATTACACAGCAGAAAGCTCAGTTACACAGCAGAGAGCACAGTTACACAGCAGAGAGCTCAGTTACACAGCAGAGAGCACAGTTACATAGCAGAGAGCACGGTTACACAGCAGAGAGAACAGTTACACAGCAGAGAACAAGGTTACACAGCAGAGAGAACATTTACACAGCAGCCAGCACAGTTACACAGCAGAGAGAACAGTTACACAGCAGAGAGCACAGTTACACAGCAGAGATCAAGGTTACACAGCAGAGAGCACAGTTACACAGCAGAGAGCACAGTTACACAGCAGAGAGCGCAGTTACACAGCAGAGAGCACAGTTACACAGCAGTGAGCACAGTTACACAGCAGAGAACACAGTTACACAGCAGAAAGCTCAGTTACACAGCAGAGAGCACAGTTACATAGCAGAGTGTGCAGTTACATAGCAGAGAGCAAGGTTACACAGCAGAGAGCACATTTACACAGCAGAGAGCACAGTTACACAACAGAGAGCTCAGTTACACAGCAGAGAGCACAGTTACATAGCAGAGAGCACAGTTACACAGCAGAGAACAAGTTTACACAGCAGAGAGCACATTTACAAAGCAGCAAGCACGGTTACACAACAGAGAGCACAGTTACACAGCAGAGAGCACAGTTACACAGCAGAGATCAAGTGTACACAACAGTGAGCACATTTACACAGCAGAGAGCACAGTTACACAGCAGAGAGCACAGTTACACAGCAGAGAGCACAGTTACACAGCAGAGAGCACAGTTACACTGCAGACAGCACGGTTACACAGCAGAGAGCACAGTTACACAGCACAGAGCACAGTTACACAGCAGAGAGCTCAGTTACACAGGAGAGAGCTCAGTTACACAGCAGAGAGCTCAGTTACACAGCAGAGAGCACAGTTACATAGCAGAGAGCACGGTTACACAGCAGAGAGCACTGTTACACAGCAGAGAGCACAGTTACACAGCAGAGGGCAAGGTTACACAACAGAGAGCACAGTTACACAGCAGCGAGCACGGTTACACAACAGAGAGCTCAGTTACACAGCAGAGAGCTCAGTTACACAGCAGAGATCACGGTTACAAAGCAGAGAGCTCAGTTACACAGCTGAGAGCTCAGTTACACAGCAGAGAGCTCAGTTACACAGCAGAGAGCCCGGTTACACAGCAGAGAGCACAGTTACACAGCAGAGAGCTCGGTTACACAGCAGAGTGTGCAGTTACATAGCAGAGAGCAAGGTTACACAGCAGAGAGCACAGTTACACAGCAGAGAGCAAGGTTACACAGCAGAGAGCTCAGTTACATAGCAGAGAGCTCAGTTACACAGCAGAGAGCACAGTTACATAGCAGAGAGCACGGTTACACAGCAGAGAGCACGGTTACACTGCAGAGAGCAAAGTTACACAGCAGACAGCAATGTTACACAGCAGAGAGCACAGTTACACAGCAAAGAGCACAGTTACACAGCAGAGAGCACAGTTACACATCAGAGAGCACAGTTACACAGCAGCCAGCACGGTTACACAGCAGAGAGCACAGTTACACAGCAGAGAGCACAGTTACACAGCAGAGAGCACAGTTACACAGCAGAGAGCACAGTTACACAGCAGAGAGCACGGTTACACAGCAGAGAGCACGGTTACACAGCAAAGAGCTCAGATACACAGCAGAGTGTGCAGTTACATAGCAGAGAGCAAGGTTACTCAGCAGAGAGCACATTTACACAGCGGAGAGAACAGTTACACAGCAGAGAGCACAGTTACATAGCAGAGAGCAAGGTTACACAGCAGAGAGCACATTTACACAGCGGAGAGAACAGTTACACAACAGAGAGCTCAGTTACACAGCAGAGAGCACATTTACACAGCAGAGAGCACAGTTAAACAGCAGAGAGTTCAGTTACACAGCAGAGATCACAGTTACACAGCGGAGAGAACAATTACACAGCAGAGAGCACAGTTACACAGCAGAGAACAAGGTTACAGAGCAGAGAGCACATTTACACAGCAGCCAGCACAGTTACACAGCAGAGAGAACAGTTACACAGCAGAGAGCACAGTTACACAGCAGAGATCAAGGTTACACAGCAGAGAGCACAGTTACACAGCAGAGAGCACAGTTACACAGCAGAGAGCACAGTTGCACAGCAGAGAGCACAGTTACACAGCAGTGAGCACAATTACACAGCAGAAAGCTCAGTTACACAGCAGAGAGCACAGTTACACAGCAGAGAGCTCAGTTACACAGCAGAGAGCACAGTTACATAGCAGAGAGCACGGTTACACAGCAGAGAGAACAGGTACACAGCAGAGAACAAGGTTACACAGCAGAGAGAACATTTACACAGCAGCCAGCACAGTTACACAGCAGAGAGAACAGTTACACAGCAGAGAGCACAGTTACACAGCAGAGATCAAGGTTACACAGCAGAGAGCACAGTTACACAGCAGAGAGCACAGTTACACAGCAGAGAGCGCAGTTACACAGCAGAGAGCACAGTTACACAGCAGTGAGCACAGTTACACAGCAGAGAACACAGTTACACAGCAGAAAGCTCAGTTACACAGCAGAGAGCACAGTTACATAGCAGAGTGTGCAGTTACATAGCAGAGAGCAAGGTTACACAGCAGAGAGCACATTTACACAGCAGAGAGCACAGTTACACAACAGAGAGCTCAGTTACACAGCAGAGAGCACAGTTACATAGCAGAGAGCACAGTTACACAGCAGAGAACAAGTTTACACAGCAGAGAGCACATTTACAAAGCAGCAAGCACGGTTACACAACAGAGAGCACAGTTACACAGCAGAGAGCACAGTTACACAGCAGAGATCAAGTTTACACAACAGTGAGCACATTTACACAGCAGAGAGCACAGTTACACAGCAGAGAGCACAGTTACACAGCAGAGAGCACAGTTACACAGCAGTGAGCACAATTACACAGCAGAAAGCTCAGTTACACAGCAGAGAGCACAGTTACACAGCAGAGAGCACAGTTACACTGCAGACAGCACGGTTACACAGCAGAGAGCACAGTTACACAGCACAGAGCACAGTTACACAGCAGAGAGCTCAGTTACACAGGAGAGAGCTCAGTTACACAGCAGAGAGCTCAGTTACACAGCAGAGAGCACAGTTACATAGCAGAGAGCACGGTTACACAGCAGAGAGCACTGTTACACAGCAGAGAGCACAGTTACACAGCAGAGAGCAAGGTTACACAACAGAGAGCACAGTTACACAGCAGCGAGCACGGTTACACAACAGAGAGCTCAGTTACACAGCAGAGAGCTCAGTTACACAGCAGAGATCACGGGTACAAAGCAGAGAGCTCAGTTACACAGCTGAGAGCTCAGTTACACAGCAGAGAGCTCAGTTACACAGCAGAGAGCCCGGTTACACAGCAGAGAGCACAGTTACACAGCAGAGAGCTCGGTTACACAGCAGAGTGTGCAGTTACATAGCAGAGAGCAAGGTTACACAGCAGAGAGCACAGTTACACAGCAGAGAGCAAGGTTACACAGCAGAGAGCTCAGTTACATAGCAGAGAGCTCAGTTACACAGCAGAGAGCACAGTTACATAGCAGAGAGCACGGTTACACAGCAGAGAGCACGGTTACACAGCAGAGAGCACAGTTACACAGCAGAGAGCAAGGTTACACAACAGAGAGCACAGTTACACAGCAGCGAGCACGGTTACACAACAGAGAGCTCAGTTACACAGCAGAGAGCTCAGTTACACAGCAGAGATCACGGTTACAAAGCAGAGAGCTCAGTTACACAGCTGAGAGCTCAGTTGCACAGCAGAGAGCCCAGTTACACAGCAGAGAGCCCGGTTACACAGTAGAGAGCCCACTTACACAGCAGAGAGCACAGTTCAACAGCAGAGAGCGCAGTTACACAGCAGAGAGCTCAGTTACACAGCAGAGTGTACAGTTACACAGCAGAGAGCACAGTTACACAGTAGAGAGTACGGTTACACAGCAGGGAGCACGGTTAAACAGCAAAGACCTTAGTTACACAGCAGAGAGCTCTGTTACACAGCAGAGAGCACAGTTACACATCAGAAAGCTCAGTTACCCAGCAGAGAGCAGAGTTACACAGCAGACAGCACGGTTACACAGCAGAGAGCACAGTTACACAGCAAAGAGCACAGTTACACAGCAGAGAGCACAGTTACACATCAGAGAGCACAGTTACACAGCAGCCAGCACGGTTACACAGCAGAGAGCACAGTTACACAGCAGAGAGCACAGTTACACAGCAGAGAGCACAGTTACACAGCAGAGAGCACAGTTACACAGCAGAGAGCACAGTTACACAGCAGAGAGCACGGTTACACAGCAAAGAGCTCAGATACACAGCAGAGTGTGCAGTTACATAGCAGAGAGCAAGGTTACTCAGCAGAGAGCACATTTACACAGCGGAGAGAACAGTTACACAGCAGAGAGCACAGTTACATAGCAGAGAGCAAGGTTACACAGCAGAGAACACATTTACACAGCGGAGAGAACAGTTACACAACAGAGAGCTCAGTTACACAGCAGAGAGCACATTTACACAGCAGAGAGCACAGTTAAACAGCAGAGAGTTCAGTTACACAGCAGAGATCACAGTTACACAGCGGAGAGAACAATTACACAGCAGAGAGCACAGTTACACAGCAGAGAACAAGGTTACACAGCAGAGAGCACATTTACACAGCAGCCAGCACAGTTACACAGCAGAGAGAACAGTTACACAGCAGAGAGCACAGTTACACATCAGAGATCAAGGTTACACAGCAGAGAGCACAGTTACACAGCAGAGAGCACAGTTATACAGCAGAGAGCACAGTTACACAGCAGAGAGCACAGTTGCACAGCAGAGAGCACAGTTACACAGCAGTGAGCACAATTACACAGCAGAAAGCTCAGTTACACCGCAGAGAGCACAGTTACACAGCAGAGAGCTCAGTTACACAGCAGAGAGCACAGTTACATAGCAGAGAGCACGGTTTCACAGCAGAGAGCTCAGTTACACAGCAGAGAGCACAGTTACACAGCAGAGAGCACAGTTACACAGCAGAGAGCACAGTTACACAGCAGAGAGCTCAGTTACACAGCACAGAGCACAGTTACACAGCAGAGAGCACAATTGCACAGCAGAGAACACAGTTACACAGCAGAAAGCTCAGTTACACAGCAGAGAGCACAGTTACACAGCAGAGAGAACAGTTACACAGCAGAGAACAAGGTTACACAGCAGAGAGAACATTTACACAGCAGCCAGCACAGTTACACAGCAGAGAGAACAGTTACACAGCAGAGAGCACAGTTACACAGCATAGAGAACAGTTACACAGCAGAGAACAAGGTTACACAGCAGAGAGAACATTTACACAGCAGCCAGCACAGTTACACAGCAGAGAGCACAGTTACACAGCAGAGAGCACATTTACACAGCAGAGAGCGCAGTTACACAGCAGAGAGCACAGTTACACAGCAGTGAGCACAGTTACACAGCAGAGAGCACATTTACACAGCAGAGAGCGCAGTTACACAGCAGAAAGCTCAGTTACACAGCAGAGAGCACAGTTACATAGCAGAGTGTGCAGTTACATAGCAGAGAGCAAGGTTACACAGCAGAGAGCACATTTACACAGCAGAGAGCACAGTTACACAACAGAGAGCTCAGTTACACAGCAGAGAGCACAGTTACATAGCAGAGAGCACAGTTACACAGCAGAGAACACGTTTACACAGCAGAGAGCACATTTACAAAGCAGCAAGCACGGTTACACAACAGAGAGCACAGTTACACAGCAGAGAGCACAGTTACACAGCAGAGATCAAGTTTACACAACAGTGAGCACATTTACACAGCAGAGAGCACAGTTACACAGCAGAGAGCACAGTTACACAGCCGAGAGCACAGTTACACAGCAGTGAGCACAATTACACAGCAGAAAGCTCAGTTACACAGCAGAGAGCACAGTTACACAGCAGAGAGCACAGTTACACTGCAGACAGCACGGTTACACAGCAGAGAGCACAGTTACACAGCACAGAGCACAGTTACACAGCAGAGAGCTCAGTTACACAGGAGAGAGCTCAGTTACACAGCAGAGAGCTCAGTTACACAGCAGAGAGCACAGTTACATAGCAGAGAGCACGGTTACACAGCAGAGAGCACTGTTACACAGCAGAGAGCACAGTTACACAGCAGAGAGCAAGGTTACACAACAGAGAGCTCAGTTACACAGCACAGAGCACAGTTACACAGCAGAGAGCACAATTGCACAGCAGAGAACACAGTTACACAGCAGAAAGCTCAGTTACACAGCAGAGAGCACAGTTACACAGCAGAGAGAACAGTTACACAGCAGAGAACAAGGTTACACAGCAGAGAGAACATTTACACAGCAGCCAGCACAGTTACACAGCAGAGAGAACAGTTACACAGCAGAGAGCACAGTTACACAGCAGAGAGAACAGTTACACAGCAGAGAACAAGGTTACACAGCAGAGAGAACATTTACACAGCAGCCAGCACAGTTACACAGCAGAGAGCACAGTTACACAGCAGAGAGCACATTTACACAGCAGAGAGCGCAGTTACACAGCAGATAGCACAGTTACACAGCAGTGAGCACAGTTACACAGCAGAGAACACAGTTACACAGCAGAAAGCTCAGTTACACAGCAGAGAGCACAGTTACATAGCAGAGTGTGCAGTTACATAGCAGAGAGCAAGGTTACACAGCAGAGAGCACATTTACACAGCAGAGAGCACAGTTACACAACAGAGAGCTCAGTTACACAGCAGAGAGCACAGTTACATAGCAGAGAGCACAGTTACACAGCAGAGAACACGTTTACACAGCAGAGAGCACATTTACAAAGCAGCAAGCACGGTTACACAACAGAGAGCACAGTTACACAGCAGAGAGCACAGTTACACAGCAGAGATCAAGTTTACACAACAGTGAGCACATTTACACAGCAGAGAGCACAGTTACACAGCAGAGAGCACAGTTACACAGCAGAGAGCACAGTTACACAGCAGTGAGCACAATTACACAGCAGAAAGCTCAGTTACACAGCAGAGAGCACAGTTACACAGCAGAGAGCACAGTTACACTGCAGACAGCACGGTTACACAGCAGAGAGCACAGTTACACAGCACAGAGCACAGTTACACAGCAGAGAGCTCAGTTACACAGGAGAGAGCTCAGTTACACAGCAGAGAGCTCAGTTACACAGCAGAGAGCACAGTTACATAGCAGAGAGCACGGTTACACAGCAGAGAGCACTGTTACACAGCAGAGAGCACAGTTACACAGCAGAGAGCAAGGTTACACAACAGAGAGCACAGTTACACAGCAGCGAGCACGGTTACACAACAGAGAGCTCAGTTACACAGCAGAGAGCTCAGTTACACAGCAGAGATCACGGTTACAAAGCAGAGAGCTCAGTTACACAGCTGAGAGCTCAGTTACACAGCAGAGAGCTCAGTTACACAGCAGAGAGCCCGGTTACACAGCAGAGAGCACAGTTACACAGCAGAGAGCTCGGTTACACAGCAGAGTGTGCAGTTACATAGCAGAGAGCAAGGTTACACAGCAGAGAGCACAGTTACACAGCAGAGAGCAAGGTTACACAGCAGAGAGCTCAGTTACATAGCAGAGAGCTCAGTTACACAGCAGAGAGCACAGTTACATAGCAGAGAGCACGGTTACACAGCAGAGAGCACGGTTACACAGCAGAGAGCACAGTTACACAGCAGAGAGCAAGGTTACACAACAGAGAGCACAGTTACACAGCAGCGAGCACGGTTACACAACAGAGAGCTCAGTTACACAGCAGAGAGCTCAGTTACACAGCAGAGATCACGGTTACAAAGCAGAGAGCTCAGTTACACAGCTGAGAGCTCAGTTGCACAGCAGAGAGCTCAGTTACACAGCAGAGAGCCCGGTTACACAGTAGAGAGCCCACTTACACAGCAGAGAGCACAGTTCAACAGCAGAGAGCGCAGTTACACAGCAGAGAGCTCAGTTACACAGCAGTGTGCAGTTACACAGCAGAGAGCACAGTTACACAGTAGAGAGTACGGTTACACAGCAGGGAGCACGGTTAAACAGCAAAGACCTTAGTTACACAGCAGAGAGCTCTGTTACACAGCAGAGAGCACAGTTACACATCAGAAAGCTCAGTTAACAAGCAGAGAGCAGAGTTACACAGCAGACAGCACGGTTACACAGCAGAGAGCACAGTTACACAGCAAAGAGCACAGTTACACAGCAGAGAGCACAGTTACACATCAGAGAGCACAGTTACACAGCAGCCAGCACGGTTACACAGCAGAGAGCACAGTTACACAGCAGAGAGCACAGTTACACAGCAGAGAGCACAGTTACACAGCAGAGAGCACGGTTACACAGCAAAGAGCACAGATACACAGCAGAGTGTGCAGTTACATAGCAGAGAGCAAGGTTACTCAGCAGAGAGCACATTTACACAGCGGAGAGAACAGTTACACAGCAGAGAGCACAGTTACATAGCAGAGAGCAAGGTTACACAGCAGAGAGCACATTTACACAGCGGAGAGAACAGTTACACAACAGAGAGCTCAGTTACACAGCAGAGAGCACATTTACACAGCAGAGAGCACAGTTAAACAGCAGAGAGTTCAGTTACACAGCAGAGATCACAGTTACACAGCGGAGAGAACAATTACACAGCAGAGAGCACAGTTACACAGCAGAGAACAAGGTTACACAGCAGAGAGCACATTTACACAGCAGCCAGCACAGTTACACAGCAGAGAGAACAGTTACACAGCAGAGAGCACAGTTACACATCAGAGATCAAGGTTACACAGCAGAGAGCACAGTTACACAGCAGAGAGCACAGTTATACAGCAGAGAGCACAGTTACACAGCAGAGAGCACAGTTGCACAGCAGAGAGCACAGTTACACAGCAGTGAACACAATTACACAGCAGAAAGCTCAGTTACACAGCAGAGAGCACAGTTACACAGCAGAGAGCTCAGTTACACAGCAGAGAGCACAGTTACATAGCAGAGAGCACGGTTTCACAGCAGAGAGCTCAGTTACACAGCAGAGAGCACAGTTACACAGCAGAGAGCACAGTTACACAGCAGAGAGCACAGTTACACAGCAGAGAGCTCAGTTACACAGCACAGAGCACAGTTACACAGCAGAGAGCACAATTGCACAGCAGAGAACACAGTTACACAGCAGAAAGCTCAGTTACACAGCAGAGAGCACAGTTACACAGCAGAGAGAACAGTTACACAGCAGAGAACAAGGTTACACAGCAGAGAGAACATTTACACAGCAGCCAGCACAGTTACACAGCAGAGAGAACAGTTACATAGCAGAGAGCACAGTTACACAGCAGAGAGAACAGTTACACAGCAGAGAACAAGGTTACACAGCAGAGAGAACATTTACACAGCAGCCAGCACAGTTACACAGCAGAGAGCACAGTTACACAGCAGAGAGCACATTTACACAGCAGAGAGCGCAGTTACACAGCAGAGAGCACAGTTACACAGCAGTGAGCACAGTTACACAGCAGAGAACACAGTTACACAGCCGAAAGCTCAGTTACACAGCAGAGAGCACAGTTACATAGCAGAGTGTGCAGTTACATAGCAGAGAGCAAGGTTACACAGCAGAGAGCACATTTACACAGCAGAGAGCACAGTTACACAACAGAGAGCTCAGTTACACAGCAGAGAGCACAGTTACATAGCAGAGAGCACAGTTACACAGCAGAGAACACGTTTACACAGCAGAGAGCACATTTACAAAGCAGCAAGCACGGTTACACAACAGAGAGCACAGTTACACAGCAGAGAGCACAGTTACACAGCAGTGATCAAGTTTACACAACAGTGAGCACATTTACACAGCAGAGAGCACAGTTACACAGCAGAGAGCACAATTACACAGCCGAGAGCACAGTTACACAGCAGTGAGCACAATTACACAGCAGAAAGCTCAGTTACACAGCAGAGAGCACAGTTACACAGCAGAGAGCACAGTTACACTGCAGACAGCACGGTTACACAGCAGAGAGCACAGTTACACAGCACAGAGCACAGTTACACAGCAGAGAGCTCAGTTACACAGGAGAGAGCTCAGTTACACAGCAGAGAGCTCAGTTACACAGCAGAGAGCACAGTTACATAGCAGAGAGCACGGTTACACAGCAGAGAGCACTGTTACACAGCAGAGAGCACAGTTACACAGCAGAGAGCAAGGTTACACAACAGAGAGCTCAGTTACACAGCACAGAGCACAGTTACACAGCAGAGAGCACAATTGCACAGCAGAGAACACAGTTACACAGCAGAAAGCTCAGTTACACAGCAGAGAGCACAGTTACACAGCAGAGAGAACAGTTACACAGCAGAGAACAAGGTTACACAGCAGAGAGAACATTTACACAGCAGCCAGCACAGTTACACAGCAGAGAGAACAGTTACACAGCAGAGAGCACAGTTACACAGCAGAGAGAACAGTTACACAGCAGAGAACAAGGTTACACAGCAGAGAGAACATTTACACAGCAGCCAGCACAGTTACACAGCAGAGAGCACAGTTACACAGCAGAGAGCACATTTACACAGCAGAGAGCGCAGTTACACAGCAGAGAGCACAGTTACACAGCAGTGAGCACAGTTACACAGCAGAGAACACAGTTACACAGCAGAAAGCTCAGTTACACAGCAGAGAGCACAGTTACATAGCAGAGTGTGCAGTTACATAGCAGAGAGCAAGGTTACACAGCAGAGAGCACATTTACACAGCAGAGAGCACAGTTACACAACAGAGAGCTCAGTTACACAGCAGAGAGCACAGTTACATAGCAGAGAGCACAGTTACACAGCAGAGAACACGTTTACACAGCAGAGAGCACATTAACAAAGCAGCAAGCACGGTTACACAACAGAGAGCACAGTTACACAGCAGAGAGCACAGTTACACAGCAGAGATCAAGTTTACACAACAGTGAGCACATTTACACAGCAGAGAGCACAGTTACACAGCAGAGAGCACAGTTACACAGCCGAGAGCACAATTACACAGCAGTGAGCACAATTACACAGCAGAAAGCTCAGTTACACAGCCGAGAGCACAATTACACAGCAGTGAGCACAATTACACAGCAGAAAGCTCAGTTACACAGCAGAGAGCACAGTTACACAGCACAGAGCACAGTTACACAGCAGAGAGCTCAGTTACACAGGAGAGAGCTCAGTTACACAGCAGAGAGCTCAGTTACACAGCAGAGAGCACAGTTACATAGCAGAGAGCACGGTTACACAGCAGAGAGCACTGTTACACAGCAGAGAGCACAGTTACACAGCAGAGAGCAAGGTTACACAACAGAGAGCACAGTTACACAGCAGCGAGCACGGTTACACAACAGAGAGCTCAGTTACACAGCAGAGAGCTCAGTTACACAGCAGAGATCACGGTTACAAAGCAGAGAGCTCAGTTACACAGCTGAGAGCTCAGTTACACAGCAGAGAGCTCAGTTACACAGCAGAGAGCCCGGTTACACAGCAGAGAGCACAGTTACACAGCAGAGAGCTCGGTTACACAGCAGAGTGTGCAGTTACATAGCAGAGAGCAAGGTTACACAGCAGAGAGCACAGTTACACAGCAGAGAGCAAGGTTACACAGCAGAGAGCTCAGTTACATAGCAGAGAGCTCAGTTGCACAGCAGAGAGCACAGTTACATAGCAGAGAGCACGGTTACACAGCAGAGAGCACGGTTACACAGCAGAGAGCACAGTTACACAGCAGAGAGCAAGGTTACACAACAGAGAGCACAGTTACACAGCAGCGAGCACGGTTACACAACAGAGAGCTCAGTTACACAGCAGAGAGCTCAGTTACACAGCAGAGATCACGGTTACAAAGCAGAGAGCTCAGTTACACAGCTGAGAGCTCAGTTGCACAGCAGAGAGCTCAGTTACACAGCAGAGAGCCCGGTTACACAGTAGAGAGCCCACTTACACAGCAGAGAGCACAGTTCAACAGCACAGAGCGCAGTTACACAGCAGAGAGCTCAGTTACACAGCAGAGTGTGCAGTTACATAGCAGAGAGCAAGGTTACACAGAAGAGAGCGCATTTACACAGCAGAGAGCACAGTTACACAGCAGAGAGCTCAGTTACACAGCAGAGAGCACAGTTACACAGCAGAGAGCACAGTTACACAGCAGAGAGCACAGTTACACAGCAGAGAACAAGGTTACACAGCAGAGAGCACATTTACACAGCAGCCAGCACGGTTACACAGCAGAGAGCACATTTACTCAGCAGAGAGCACAGTTACACAGCACAGAGCACAGTTACACAGCAGACAGGACGGTTATACAGAAGAGAGCTCAGTTACACAGCAGAGAGCTCAGTTACACAGCAGAGAGCACAGTTACACAGCAGAGAGCACAGTTACACAGTAGAGAGTGCGGTTACACAGCAGGGAGCACGGTTAAACAGCAAAGACCTTAGTTACACAGCAGAGAGCTCTGTTACACAGCAGAGAGCACAGTTACACATCAGAAAGCTCAGTTACCCAGCAGAGAGCAGAGTTACACAGCAGACAGCACGGTTACACAGCAGAGAGCACAGTTACACAGCAAAGAGCACAGTTACACAGCAGAGAGCACAGTTACACATCAGAGAGCACAGTTACACAGCAGCCAGCACGGTTACACAGCAGAGAGCACAGTTACACAGCAGAGAGCACAGTTACACAGCAGAGAGCACAGTTACACAGCAGAGAGCACAGTTACACAGCAGAGAGCACAGTTACACAGCAGAGAGCACGGTTACACAGCAAAGAGCTCAGATACACAGCAGAGTGTGCAGTTACATAGCAGAGAGCAAGGTTACACAGCAGAGAGCACATTTACATAGCAGAGAGCAAGGTTACACAGCAGAGAGCACATTTACACAGCGGAGAGAACAGTTACACAGCAGAGAGCACAGTTACATAGCAGAGAGCAAGGTTACACAGCAGAGAGCACATTTACACAGCGGAGAGAACAGTTACACAACAGAGAGCTCAGTTACACAGCAGAGAGCACATTTACACAGCAGAGAGCACAGTTAAACAGCAGAGAGTTCAGTTACACAGCAGAGATCACAGTTACACAGCGGAGAGAACAATTACACAGCAGAGAGCACAGTTACACAGCAGAGAACAAGGTTACACAGCAGAGAGCACATTTACACAGCAGCCAGCACAGTTACACAGCAGAGAGAACAGTTACACAGCAGAGAGCACAGTTACACAGCAGAGATCAAGGTTACACAGCAGAGAGCACAGTTACACAGCAGAGAGCACAGTTACACAGCAGAGAGCACAGTTGCACAGCAGAGAGCACAGTTACACAGCAGGGAGCACAATTACACAGCAGAAAGCTCAGTTACACAGCAGAGAGCACAGTTACACAGCAGAGAGCTCAGTTACACAGCAGAGAGCACAGTTACATAGCAGAGAGCACGGTTTCACAGCAGAGAGCTCAGTTACACAGCAGAGAGCTCAGTTACACAGCAGAGAGCACAGTTACACAGCAGAGAGCACAGTTACACAGCAGAGAGCTCAGTTACACAGCACAGAGCACAGTTACACAGCAGAGAGCACAATTAAACAGCAGAGAACACAGTTACACAGCAGAAAGCTCAGTTACACAGCAGAGAGCACAGTTACACAGCAGAGAGAACAGTTACACAGCAGAGAACAAGGATACACAGCAGAGAGAACATTTACACAGCAGCCAGCACAGTTACACAGCAGAGAGAACAGTTACACAGCAGAGAGCACAGTTACACAGCAGAGATCAAGGTTACACAGCAGAGAGCACAGTTACACAGCAGAGAGCACAGTTACACAGCAGAGAGCGCAGTTACACAGCAGAGAGCACAGTTACACAGCAGTGAGCACAGTTACACAGCAGAGAGCACAGTTACACAGCAGAGAGCACAGTTACACAACAGAGAGCTCAGTTACACAGCAGAGAGCACAGTTACATAGCAGAGAGTACAGTTACACAGCAGAGAACAAGTTTACACAGCAGAGAGCACATTTACAAAGCAGCAAGCACGGTTACACTACAGAGAGCACAGTTACACAGCAGAGAGCACAGTTACACAGCAGAGATCAAGTTTACACAACAGAGAGCACATTTACACAGCAGAGAGCACAGTTACACAGCAGAGAGCACAGTTACACAGCAGAGAGCACAGTTACACAGCAGTGAGCACAATTACACAGCAGAAAGCTCAGTTACACAGCAGAGAGCACAGTTACACAGCAGAGAGCACAGTTACACTGCAGACAGCACGGTTACACAGCAGAGAGCACAGTTACACAGCACAGAGCACAGTTACACAGCAGAGAGCTCAGTTACACAGGAGAGAGCTCAGTTACACAGCAGAGAGCTCAGTTACACAGCAGAGAGCACAGTTACATAGCAGAGAGCACGGTTACACAGCAGAGAGCACGGTTACACAGCAGAGAGCACAGTTACACAGCAGAGAGCAAGGTTACACAACAGAGAGCACAGTTACACAGCAGCGAGCACGGTTACACAACAGAGAGCTCAGTTACACAGCAGAGAGCTCAGTTACACAGCAGAGATCACGGTTACAAAGCAGAGAGCTCAGATACACAGCTGAGAGCTCATTTACACAGCAGCGAGCTCAGTTACACAGCAGAGAGCCCGGTTACACAGCAGAGAGCACAGTTACACAGCAGAGAGCTCGGTTACACAGCAGAGAGCAAGGTTACACAGCAGAGAGCTCAGTTACATAGCAGAGAGCTCAGTTACACAGCAGAGAGCACAGTTACATAGCAGAGAGCACGGTTACACAGCAGAGAGCACGGTTACACAGCAGAGAGCACAGTTACACAGCAGAGAGCAAGGTTACACAGCAGAGAGCACGGTTACACAGCAGAGAGCACAGTTACACAGCAGAGAGCAAGGTTACACAGCAGAGAGCTCAGTTACATAGCAGAGAGCTCAGTTACACAGCAGAGAGCACAGTTACATAGCAGAGAGCACGGTTACACAGCAGAGAGCACGGTTACACAGCAGAGAGCACAGTTACACAGCAAGGTTACACAACAGAGAGCACAGTTACACAGCAGCGAGCACGGTTACACAACAGAGAGCTCAGTTACACAGCAGAGAGCTCAGTTACACTGCAGAGATCACGGTTACAAAGCAGAGAGCTCAGTTACACAGCTGAGAGCTCAGTTGCACAGCAGAGAGCACAGTTACACAGCAGAGAGCACAGTTACACAGCAGAGAGCGCAGTTACACAGCAGAGAGCACAGTTACACAGCAGTGAGCACAGTTACACAGCAGAGAGCACAGTTACACAGCAGAGAGCACAGTTACACAACAGAGAGCTCAGTTACACAGCAGAGAGCACAGTTACATAGCAGAGAGTACAGTTACACAGCAGAGAACAAGTTTACACAACAGAGAGCACAGTTAGACAGCAGCAAGCACGGTTACACAACAGAGAGCACAGTTACACAGCAGAGAGCACAGTTACACAGCAGAGATCAAGTTTACACAACAGAGAGCACAGTTACACAGCAGCGAGCACGGTTACACAACAGAGAGCTCAGTTACACAGCAGAGAGCTCAGTTACACAGCAGAGCACCGGAATCGAACCTGGAACCCTGGAGCTGTGAAGCAATTGCGCTCTCCACAACGCTACCGTGCTGCCCTTAAGAACAAATAAATCTACACTATATCATTTTACCGTAATCCATGTACCTATCCAATAGCTGCTTGAAGGTCCCTAATGTTTCCGACTCAACTACTTCCACAGGCACTGCATTCCATGCCCCCACTACTCTCTGGGTAAAGAACCTACCTCTGACATCCCCCCCCATATCTTCCACCATTCACCTGAAATTTATGTCCCCTTGTAATGGTTTGTTCCACCCGGGAAAACTATCTCTGACGGTCTACTCTATCTATTCCCCTGATCATCTTATAAACCTCTATCAAGTTGCCCCTCATCCTTCTCCGTTCTCATGAGAAAAGGCCTAGCACCCTCAAACTTTCCTCGTAAGACCGACTCTCTATTCCAGGCAACATCCTGGTAAATCTCCTTTGCACCTTTTCCAAAGCTTCCACATCCTTCCTAAAATGAGGCGACCAGAACTGTACACAGCACTCCCAATGTGGCCTTACCAAAGTTCTGTACAGCTACATCATCACCTCACGGCTTTAAATTCAATCCCTCTGGTAATGAACGCTAGCGCACACTAGACCTTCTTCACAGCTCTATCCACTTGAGTGGCACCTTTCAAAGATGTATGAACATAGACCCCAAGATCTCTCTGCTCCTCCACATTGCCAAGAACTCTACCGTTAACCCTGTATTCCGCATTCATATTTGTCCTTCCAAAATGGACAACCTCACACTTTTCAGGATTAAGCTCCATCTGCCACTTCTCAGCCCAGCTCTGCATCCTATCTATGTCTCTTTGCAGCCGACAACAGCCCTCCTCACTATCCACAACTCCACGAACCTTCGTATCGTCGGCAAGTTTACTGACCCACCCTTCAACTCCCTCATCCAAGTCATTAATGAAAATCGCCAGCAGCAGAGGACCCAGAACTGATCCCTGCGGTACGCCACTGGTAACTGGGGTCCAGGCTGAATATGTGCCATCGACCACCACTCTCTGACTTCTATCGCTTAGCCAGTTTGTTATCCAACTGGCCAAATTTCCCACTATCCCATGCCTCCTTACTTTCTGCATACGCCTACCATGGGGAACCTTATCAAATGCCTTCCTCAAATCCATGTACACTACATCCTCTGCTTTACCTTCATGGACATGATTGGTCACCTCCTCAAAGAATTCAATAAGACTTTGAAGGCAAGACCTACAAATCCGTGCTGACTATCCCTAATCAAGCAGTGTCTTTCCAGGTGCTCAGAAATCCTATCCTTCAGTACCCTTTCCATGACTTTGCCTAACACCAAAGTAAGACTAACTGGCCTGTAATTCAAAGGGCTTTCCCTAGTACCTTTTTTGAACAGGGGCACGACATTCGCCACTCTCCAATCCCCTGGTACCATCCCTGTTGACAGTGAGGACGAAAAGATCATTGCCAACGGCTCTGCAATTTCATCTCTTCCTTCCCATAGAATCCTTGGATATATTCCGTCAGGCCCGGGGGACTTGTCTATCCTCAAGTTTTTCAAAATGCCCAACACATCTTCCTTCCTAACAAGTATTTCCTCGAGCTTCCCAGTCTGTTTCACACTGTCCTCGCCAACAATATGGCCCCTCTCATTTGTAAAGACAGAAGAAAAGTACTCGTTCAAGACCTCTCCTATCTCTTCAGACTCAATACACAATCTCCCGCTCCTGTCCTTGATCGGACCTACCCTCGCTCTAGTCATTCTCATATTTCTCACATATGTGTAAAAGGCCTTGGGGTTTTCCTTGATCCTACCCACCAAAGATTGTTCATGCCCTCTCTTAGCTCTCCTAATCCCTTTCTTCGGTTCCCTCCTGGCTATCTTGTATCCCTCCAACGCCCTGTCTGTACCTTGTTTCCTCAGCCTTACATAAGTCTCCTTTTTCCTCTTAACAAGACATTCAATCTCTCTTGTCAACCATGGTTCCCTCACTCGACCATCTCTTCCCTGTCTGACATGGACATACATATCAAGGACACGTAATACCTGTTCCTTGAACAAGTTCCACATTTCACTTGTGTCCTTCCCTGACAGCCTATGTTCCCAACTTATGCACTTCAATTCTTGTCTGACAACATCGTATTTACCCTTCCCCCAATTGTAAACCTTGCCCTGTTGCACGCACCTATCCCTCTCCATTACT
Source organism: Scyliorhinus torazame (assembly GCF_047496885.1). Taxonomy (NCBI): domain Eukaryota; kingdom Metazoa; phylum Chordata; class Chondrichthyes; order Carcharhiniformes; family Scyliorhinidae; genus Scyliorhinus; species Scyliorhinus torazame. The sequence continues at coordinate 37,910 of NW_027308117.1, read as the reverse complement.
AAAGTGAAAGTCACAGAATTGTGGTCACTATCTCCAAAATTCTCTCCCACTAACAAATCTATCACTTGCCCTGGTTCATTACCAAGTACTAAATCCAATATTGCCCCTCCTCTGATCGGACGATCTACATACTGTGTTAGAAAAGCTTCCTGGACACGCTGCACAAACACCACCCCATCCAAACTATTTTGATCTAAAGAGTTTCCACTCATTGTTTGGGAAGTTAAAGTCACCCATGACTTCTACCCTGTGACGTCTGCACCTTTCCAAAATCTGTTTCCCAATCTGTTCCTCCACATATCTGCGACTATTGGAGGGGCCTACAGAAAACTCCTAACAAGGTGACTGCTCCTTTCCTATTTCTGACTTCAACCCATACTACCTCAGTAGGCTGATACTCCTCGGACTTCCTTTCTGCAGCTGTTATACTATCTCTAATTGACAATGCCACCCCCCCCCCACCTCTTTTACCACCCTCCCTAATCTTATTGAAACATCTATAACCAGGGACCTCCAACAACCATTTCTGTCCCTGTTCTATCCAAGCCTCCGTGATGGCCACCACATCGTAGTCCCAAGTTCCGATCCATGCCATATGTTCACCCGCCTTATTCCTGATGCTTCTTGCGTTGAAGTATACACACTTCAAGCCATCTCCATGCCTGCAAGTAATCTCCTTTGTCAGTGTTCCCTTCCCCACTGCCTCATTACACGCTTTGGCGTCCTGAATATCGGCTACTTTATTTGCTGGACTACAAATCCAGTTCCCATTCCCCTGCCAAATTAGTTTAAACCCTCCCGAAGAGTACTAGAAAACCTCCCTCCCAGGATATTGGTGCCCCTCTGGTTCAGATGCAACCCGTCCTGCTTGTACAGGTCCCACCTTCCCCAGAATGCACTCCAATTATCCATGTACCTGAAGCCCTCCCTCCTACAGCATTCCTGCAGCCACATGTTCAGCTGCACTCTCTCCCTATTCCTAGCCTCGCTATCACGTGGCACCGGCAACAAACCCGAGATGGCAACTCTGTCTGTCCTGGTTTTTAACTTCCAGCCTATCTCCCTAAACTCATTTATTACCTCCACACCCCTTTTCCTACCTACGTCGTTGGTACCAATGTGCAGCACGACTTCTGGCTGCTCCCCCTCCCCCTTAAGGATCCTGTAGACACGATCCGAGACATCCTTGCCCCTGTCACCCGGGAGGCAACATACCTTCCGGGAGTCTCGCTCGCGACCTCAGAATCTCCTATCTATTCCCCTAACCATTGAATCTCCTACAACTATTGCTTTTCTATTCTCCCCCTTCCCTTCTGAGCCCCAGAGCTAGACTCAGTGCCAGAGACCTGGCCGCTAGGGCCTTCCCCCGGTAGGTCATCCCCCCCAACAGCGTCAAAAACGGTATACTTATTTTGAAGGGGAACGGCCACGAGGGATCCCTGCACTGTCTGCCTCCCCCCCCCCCCCCGCACCTGACTCTAACCCAGCTATTCTTGTCTTGTACCTTGGGTGTGGTTACCTCCCTGTAACTCTGCTTTATCGCCCCCTCTGCCTCCCGGATGATCCGAAGTTCATCCAGCTTCAGCTCCAGTTCCCTAACACGGTCTTTGAGGAGCTGGAGTTGGGTGCACTTCCCGCTGGTATAGTCAGCGCGGACATCGGTGGTATCCCTCACCACCCACATCCTACAGGAGGAGCATGCAACTGGCCTAGCCTCCATCCCCTCTTACCTTGCAGAATATAGCTGCCCTGTGGACCAACTGGATCTCCGCCCTCCGACTCTGCTCCCAGTCAGCTGCACTCTCTGTAAACTCCTGGATCCCTTCTCACTCTTTGCGGAAATGGAGGAAACAAAATGCAAGCAGCACCTTACTCCCTCCTCACTTTACTCCGTCAGTCACCAAACTCTCACTATAGCACTCAAATGCACCAAATTCAGCACTCCCTCAGTCACCAAACTCTCACTATTGCACTCAAATGCAGGAAATTCAGCACTCTCTCAGTCACCAAGCTCTCACTATAGCACTCAAATGCACCAAATTCAGCACTCAGTGCAAACACAGCCTGCACTGTAGGGGATCACTTTTATACTGTGAATCTAGCCTCTAAAGACTTGTGATTCGGGCAGCACGGTAGCATAGTGGTTAGCATAATTGCTCCACAGCTCCAGGGTCCCAGGTTTGATTCCCGGTTTGGCTCACTGTCTGTGCGGAGTGTGCACGTTCTCCCCGTGTGTGCGTGGGTTTCCTCCGGGTGCTCCGGTTTCCTCCCACAGTCCAAAGATGTGCAGGTTAGACGGGTTATCCATGTTAAATTGCCCTTAGTGTCCAAAAATTGGCCTTAGGGTTGGTTGAATGGGGTTACTGGGTTATGGGGATTGGGTGGTGTGGGCCTCGGTAGGGTGCTCTTTCCAAGAGCCGGTGCAGAGTCGATGGGCCGAATGGCCTCCTTCTGCTCTGTAAATTCTATGATCTATGATTCTGTGGAATTCGCTACCCCAGGTTGCGATGGATGCAGGGACAGTGAATACATTTAAGGAGGAGTTAGAGAGATTTTTGTTGGTAATGAGTGGAAGGGTTATGGAGAACGGGTGGAGTTGAGGCCAGTATGGGATCAGCCAAGATCTCATGGAACGTGTTATGCTCAGGAGGCTAAATTGTCTTCTCCCGCTCCTAGGTCATGTGTTATAGTGAGGACGTATTCTAGCTGAGATCAATCGCCCTCTTCATCTGTAACATTGCAGGTAACAGATGAGGAACACATCATCCGTGATAGAATGGCAGGGCAGACTCGATGGGTCTAATGGCTTAATTCTGCTCCTGTATTTTATGAACTTATCTTTTGCGCGACTTCGTGAGTTTCAAACTGAGGGGAAGGAACATTTTCCAACTCAGAATTTATGCGCAATTAGGGCAGGGAGTGAAAAGTAACTTTCTCAGCTTTTTATTATTTGGTTTCACCATGGACAGTGTTCGACTATTCACCGCCCGCCAAGCCCTTAAACAAAAGCTAAAACTCACAGCCTTTTTTCTATATCCTCATGAAGTGGACGAAACAGAGATACAACAGACACGTTACAGACAAGAATGGGATTTGAATCCACGTGTGCAGAGTACAATGGATTATTGTGCCTCACCTTAACCACGTGGTACAACCCCTTTAGTTCATGGAACTTTAATATCTGATCTTGTCACAGACAAGTAGCCGAAGCACCCCACCAATGTACAATCAGGAGGACGTTCATCCACGAGAGGTGGCAGAAGGTAATAATGGGAGAAGTGAACCCGGTAACCTCGATTGCACAGTGGGGAGCCGAAGAAGAAGTGGTGGCAATGTGGGGTTAAGCCCCAAATACGTCTGCCTCCGTTCGTCCCTCCTGTAACCCAACTCGATGCAAGTGGCCTGACAACTTGGAATAGTTTGTCACATCAGTGATTGCAGATCCATCGTGTAAAAATGAATCCCACTTCCGTGAAACAATGGGCGAAAAATCGACGGGGATGGGATTCGAACCCACGTGTGCAGAGCACAATGGATTAGCAGTCCATCGCCTTAACCACTCGGCCACCTCGTCGCACAAATCTTTGCGTCAATACGTCTTAATTCGTTTTGCATCCATGAACTGATGGAAATTATTTGCCTCTTTCTATTCAACCAGGTATTCAATGGGGAAAATGCAGCGATGGTGGTATAGTGGTGAGCATCGCTGCTTTCGAAACCGTTGACTCCGGTTCGATTCCCGGCCAGCGCAGTAATAGTTGAATCGGATGTTTTTGCGCGACATCCTGAGTTTCAAACTGAGGAAGACTGGTCAACTGTTTCTCATTCAGAATTTATGCGGATTATCTAAGTGAGGTGTTTAAGATGCGAAAAGGTGTAGATACTGTAGACGTGGAGTTGATGTTACCTGTTGTGGGGCAGTTTAAAACGAGAGGTCATCATCTTAGAATATGAGGAGGCAAATTTAAAAAAGAAAAACTACTTCTCCCAAAGGGTTGTAATTCTGTGGAATTCACTTCCTCAGAGTGTGGTGGATGCAGGGACAGTGAGAAAGTTAAGGAGGACTTAGAGAGACTTTTATTGGTAATGAGTTGAAGTGTTCTGGAGAACGGGCAGGACGGTGGTGTTGAGGCCATTATGTTTGATCAGGCAAGATCACATGGAAGGTTTTACGCCCAAGAGGCTAAATTGCATATCCCAGCTCCAATGTTATGTGTTCTCGGGAGGAGGTGTTCTGGCTGATATCTCAATCGATCTCTTGTTCCGTAACATTTCAGGTAGCAGATGATGAACATTTCAGTCATGATCAAATGGCGGGCAGACTCGATGGGTCGAATGGCTTAATACTGCTCATATATCTGATGAATCTATCGTTTGCGCGGCTTCATGGCTGTCAAACTGAGGGAAAAAAATAGTTTCCAACTCAGAATGTGTGTGCAATTATGGGGGTGGAATTAAGTAACTTTCTCGTCATTTTCTAAAGTGGTTTCAATATGGAAAGTGTTCGATTATTCACAACCCCAAGCCCCAAACACTAAAAATCACAGCATTTTTCCGTCACCCTCATCAAGTGGATCAAACAGAGACACAACAGATACGTTACAGACGAGGATTGGATTCGAACTCAAGTGCGCAGAGCACAAAGGTTTCTTGTGCATCCCCTTAACCACGTGGTACAACTCCTTACTTCATGGAACTTTAATATCTGACCTTCTCACAGACAAGTGACCGAAGCAACCCTCCAGTGCACAAACAGGAGGATGTTCATCCAGGAGAGGTGGCAGAAGGTAATTATGGGAGAAGTCAACCCGGTATCCTCGACTGTACTGTGGGTAGCCGAAGAAGAACTGGTGTCAAAGAGCGGTTAAGCCCCAAACACGTCTGCCTCCGTTCCACCGTCCTCTAACCCAACTCGATGCAATCTGGCCTGACATCTTGGAATAGATTGTCACATCAGTGATTGCATTTCCATCTTGGAAAAAGGAGGCCTACTTCCGAGAAAAGTGGATTTAAAATCTACGAGCATGGAATTCGAACACACATCCGTAGAGAACAATGGATTAGCAGCACAGCGCCTTAACCACTCGGCCACTTCGTCCCACAAGTGCATTTGTCAATATGTCTTAATTCGTTTTGCATCCATGAACTGATTGAATGTATCAGCCGCCTTCTATTCCACCTGGTGTTCAGAATTGGAAATGCAGCGATGATGGGAGAGTGGTGAGCAAAGTTTTCTTCCAATCAGTTGTCCCAGTTCGATTCCCGGTCATCGATCTAATAGTTGAATCGGATGTTATTGTGCGACATCGTGAGTTTCAAACTGAGGAAGACTGGTCCACAGCTTCTCACTCAGAATGTATGCGTCATTATCTAATTGAGGTGTATCAGGTGCCAAAAGGTATGGAAAAAGTTGACGTGGAGCTGTTGCTTCCTCTTGTGGGGCATTCTAAAAGGAGGGGTCATGCTCTTAGAATAATAGATTTAGTCACGAGTTGAATGGCGCAAGGGAAGCGTGCTGGGCCCGTAACCCAAAGGTAGATGGATTGAAACCATCTTCGGCTATTCATATTCTCATTCACACCAAACGAGAACTAGTTGCTATTTGTTAGCAGCACATCTACCTTTTAGGGCAGCACAGTAGCATTGTGGGTAGCGCAATTACTTCGCAGCTCCAGAGTCCCAGGTTCGATTCTGGTTTGGGTCACTGTCAGTGCAGAGTTTTGCACATCCTCCCCGTGTGTGCGTGGATTTCCTCCGGGTGCTCCGGTTTCCTCCCACAGTCCAAAGATGTGCAGGTTAGGTGGATTGGCCATGATAAAATTGCCCTTAGTGTCCAAAATTGCCCTTCGTGTCCAGAATTGTCCTTAGTGTTGGGTGGGGTTACTGGGTTATGGGGATAGGGTGGAAGTGTGGACCTTGGGTAGGGTGCTCTTTCCAAGAGCCGGTGCAGACTCGATGGGCCGAATTGGCTCCTTCCGCACTGTAATTTTTTTTAAAATTGAGTAAAAACTACTTATCCCAAAGGGTTTATGATTCCGTGGAATTCGGTACCCCAGATTGCGTTGGATGCAGGGAGCGTGAGTAAGTTTAAGGAGGGGGTAGAGAGATTCTTATTGGTAAGGAGTTGAAGGGATACGGAGAACGGGAAGACGGTGGAGTTGACGCCAGGATGGGATCAGCCAACATCACATGGAAGGTGTTAGGCTCAGGAGGCTAAATTGCCTACTCCCGCTTCGATGTCATGCGTTCTAGGGAGAAGGTGTTCCTGCTGATAACGCAATCGACCTCTTTGTCTGTAACATTGTAGTTCGCAGATGGGGAAGATATCAGCCATGATAGAATGGCGGGCAGACTCGATGGGTCTAATGGCTGAATTATGTTTCTTTATTTTATGAACTTATCTGTTGCGCGACTTTGTGAGTTTCAAAATGAGAGGAAGAACGAGTTTCCAACTCAGAGTTTATACGCAATTAGGGCAGGGAGTGAAATAAGTAACTTTCTCACCTTTTTATAATGTGGTTTCAACATGGACAGTGTTCGCCGAATTCACCACCCGCCAAGCCCGTGAATCAAAGCAAAAAATCACAGCATTTGTACTTCATGCTCATGAAGTGGACCAAACAGAGACACAACAGACACATTACAGACGAGGATGGGATTTCAATCCACGTGTGCAGAGTACAATGGATTATTGTGCGTCTCCTTAACCACATGATACAACTCATTTACTTCAATGGAATTTTTATATGCGATCTTATTCCAGGCAAGTAGCCAAAGAACCCCTCCAGTCTACAAACAGGAGGAGGTTCATCCTGGAGAGGTGGCTGAAGAGAATTATGGGAGACGTCATCCCGGTAACCTCAACTGTACTGTGGGTAGCTGAAGAACTGGTGTCACGGTGCGGTTCCACTGACGACGTATCCACCGGCACATATAGTGACGAAGACTGACAGGTTCAGAATGTCTCTTACACTCTCACACATTACCCGAGTGTGACAGGAATCCCCCATTTACAAACAGGACCAGAGAAGGGCAGAGAGTATGCACCTCACTCCCACATACAACATGTTGACGGATTCAACACCACCAAAATATAAGAAAAGATCATCACCACATATTATCTTCTCGAAATCCCGCCGTCCCAACTTTAATATAATAAAAACAATTTTTATCAGTTGTGTCTCACTCTAATCTGTGAACCTCTCTCTACCACAGTGTGTTGACATCTACTGGCCACGACACAGAACCGCAACAGAGCGGGGGTGATTCACATGAACTGTCGGTGATAGAATGTGATCGGGTGGACGGAGAGGTGTTAGAAGTACGTAAAATTTAAACAATCTATATTCATGCATTTCCCAATGGAATTGGTGGAATTTGGAAGTGTTTATCTTGAGGATCAATTGAGCAGAGACTTTAAAGCATTTTATCTGTGGTTCCCTCTGTGTGAGCTTTACAATGTTGTACTGTGTCATGCTGTCCCCTTCATTCCTAGGACGAGACTGCAAGAAGGATTCTGAAAGGTATTTGCTGCAAAGCAAACAGGAACGTGCGTTATGTTTACTTTTGCTGTGAGGTAGAATGTAAATAGCAGAGAATAGCCTCGATTCCTCGACCTCGGGCTAATGACCCAGCACGCTTCCGCTGCGGCACTCTGCTCCTTAAACCAGGGGCTACAACATTACTGCCTGGCTGTAGCCACACAACTATTCACTTCCGCATTTGTTCTTTCAACAAGAACACACGTTTGAGCACACTGATTCTGGTCTGCATAGTTCAGTTAATTTACTTTCGAGCTGAACGGTTGTTCTATGAAGGGGATGTGATTTATTCTGTGACGTTGTTCTGATGAGAAAGTGGGGAATGACTGGAATCACCTTCATAGAAGGAAGTTCGGGACGGCAGTTTCATCTCTCTGGGAACATTGATCACGCTCTTACTGATTTCTTCAAGCTTTGCTTCAAGTCCGACCCCAGAGAAGATCAACTACGAGCAAAGTGGCGCAGCGGACGTGTGCTGGACCCCTAACCCAGAGGTCTATGGATCTAAACCATCCTCTGCTATTTATATTCTCACTCACACGAAACGGAAACAAGTTGCTATTTGTCAGCAGCACATCTGCCTTTTTCTTTATTAGTATCAACGTTTTGCTTTCAGTCTGATCCGCTCTTTGGCACCGGTTCTTCAGCTACCCACACTGCAGTCGATGTGACTAAGTTGACTTCTCCCAGAACACTCTCCTGGCGCCTCGACTGGATGACCGTTCACCTGTTTGGACACTGGAGGGGTTGTTCGGCTCCATGTCTCTGAAACCAGCACAGGGAGCAGCTGTGGAGAGAGATTGCAGTCGCCAGAATGCAACTCTCCAATTGTATACTTCACGTCGCTCAGATCTTAGACTCTCAATATCTTCGTGTGGGGAACAGGTCGAGCGGGAATTCGGTTCTTGTTGATTGGAGCAAACTGATCAATGCAGCAATGAGAAGCTCCTTAACCCCCAGCGGGTTGGATAAGAATGGCACTCAGATGCAGGACTCTGTCTATGGATCAAAAGTAGGGAAAGCATCTATTGTTTGAAATTAAATGACGATGAAGATAGAATTTATGTCGATTTGTAAATTGATCTCAGTTTGGACGACATCCGAGTGGTCTAAGCTGCTGCGTTTAGATCGAAGTCTCCACTAGAAGCGTGGGTTCGACTCCCATTCCTAATATTGACTTTTTCTCCATGAGGTTAAATTTCTCCAGCAAGATTTTCAACATCAGGAAGATCCAATACCTCCCTTTGAGTGGAAAAGCGTTGGTCTCAGGACATGAGATTCCTGTTTAAATACGCACAGCAAGACCACACAGGCAAAAGCGCAGTTAATGCCTCGATAATCTGCTTCAGTGACTCTGGTTGATGAATTAATATTGAGCACAGGACCCCGGGTAAAATTCGTCTTATCTTCTTGTAAATAGTCTGGCTGGTTAGAGTGTTCACATCCTTCCGAGAGGGGAAGTTGGAAACTCGGTTTCTATTGTGATTTACTGCTGGATAAAACTTTATTTCCTTATTGGCCCCCTGTGAGGTATTACTGGATAACGTTATTTCTCTATATTGCCCCTCTGTTAGGTACTATTGGATAACGTTTCCAGTCCAGCATTGACAAATAGTTACCTGGACTTTAAAGCATTTTCTCTGTGGTTCCCTATGTGTGAGATTTACAATGTTGTAATCTGTCATGCTATCTCCTTCATTCTTGGGACAAATGTCGGGATGAGACTACAAGAATGTTTCTGATAGGTATTTGCTGCAAAGCAAACAGGAACGTGCGTTATGTTTTCTTTTTGTGTCAGGGAGAATGTAAATATCAGAGAATAGCCACGATTCCCTGACGTTGGGCTAATGCCCCAACACGCTTCCGCTGCGGCACTCTGCTCCTTAAAAAAGGAGCTACGATTTACTGCCCTGCGGTAGCCACACAACTATTCACTTCCTCATTTTTTCTTTCAACTAGAACACACGTTTGAGCACAGTAATTCTGGTCAGCAAATTTCAGATAATTTACTTGCGTCCTGAATGTTGTTCTGTGAAGGTGATGTGATTTCTTGTGTGACGTTGTTCTGATGATAAAGTGGGGAGTGACTGGAATCATCTTCATAGAAGGAAGTTCGGGGCGGCAGTTTCACCTCTCTGGGAACATTGATCGCGCTGTTAGAGATTTCTTCAAACTTTGCCTCAAGTCCGACCCCGGACAGGGTCAAGCACGAGCAGCGTGGAGCAGCGGCCAATAACCCAGAGGTCGATGGATCCAAACCATCTTCTGCTATTCATATTCTCAATCACACCAAACGGAAACAAGTCGCTATTTGTCAGCAGCACATCTACCTTTTTCTTTATTAGTATCAACGTTTTGCTTACAGTCTGATCCGCTCTTTGACACCTGTTCTTCAGCTACCCACAGTATAGTCGAAGTGACAAAGTTGACTTCTCCCAGAACATTCTTCTGGCGCCTCTCCTGGATGAACGTTCTCCTGTTTGGACAGAGGAGGGATTCTTCGGCTACTTCTCTGTGAAAGCAGCACCGGGAGCAGCTGTGGAGAGAGATTGCAGTCGCCAGGATGCAACTCTCCAATTGGATACTTCACGTCGCTCAGATCTTAGGCTCCCAATATCTTCGAGTGAGGAACAGGTAGAGCGGGAATTCGTCCCTGGTTGATTGGAGCAAACTGACCAATGCAGCAATGAGGAGCTCCTTAACCCTCAGCGGCCTGGACAAGGATGACACTCAGATACAGGACTCTGGCTGGTGTTCAAAAGTAGGATAAGCATATCTTGTTTGAAATGGAATGATGATGAAGATAGAATTTGAGTCGATTTGTGCACGTATCTTAGTTTCGGCGACAACGCATCAGGGTGACCGAGCGGTCAAAGGTTCAGGTCGCAGTCTCTTTTGGAAGCGTGGGTGCGAATCCCACTCCTGACATTGACCTTTCCCCCACGAGGTTAAATTTCTCCAGCGAGATTTTCAACCTCACGAATGTCCAATACCTTCCTTTCAATGGAAAAGCGTTGGTCTCAGGACATGAGATTCCTGCTTAAATACGCACAGCAAGACCACACAGGCAAAAGCGCAGTTAATGACTCGATAATCTGCTTCAATGACTTTGGTTGAGGAATTAATATTGATCCCTGGACTCCGGGTAAAATTCGTCTTCTCTTGTAAATAGTCCGGCAGGTTCGATTGTTCACATCCGTCCGAGAGGGGAAGATGGGAACTTGGTTTCTATTGTGATTTGTTGCTCGATAAAGCTTTATTTCCTTATATGCCCCGTGTGAGTTATTACTGGATATCGTTATATACCTATATTGCCCCTTTGTGGGGTACTACTGGATATCGTATCCGGTCCAGCTTTGACAAAGTGTCATCTGAACTCGAAACGTTAACTCTTTTCCCTCCCTACAGATCTGGTCAGACCTGCTGAGACTTTAAAGCATTTTCTCTGTGGTTCCCTCTGTGTGAGCTTTACAATGTTGTAATGTGTCATGCTGTCTGCTTCATTCCTGGGTTTAATGTCGGGATGAGACTGCAAGAAAGTTTCTGATAGGTATTTGCTGCAAAGCAAACAGGAACGTGCGTTATTTTTACTTTTCGTGTCAGGGAGGATGTAAATAGCAGAGAATAGCCTCGATTCCTCGACCTCGGGCTAATGACCCAACACGCTTCCGCTGCGGCACTCTGCTCCTTAAACCAGGAGCTACAACATTACTGCCCTGCGGTAGCCATACTATTCACTTCCTCATTTTTTCTTTCAACAAGAACACACTTTTGAGCACACTGATTCTGGTCAGCATAGTTCAGATCATTTACTTTCGTGCTGAATGGTTATTCTGTGAAGGTGATTTGCTTTCTTCTGGGACGTTGTTCTGATGGGAAAGTGGGGAGTGACTGGAATCACCTTCATAAGATGAAGTTCGGGGCGGCAGTTTCACCTCTTCCGGGTACATTGGTCACTCTGTTACTGATTTCTTCAAACTTTGCCTGTATTTATAGAACGAATACACAAGCAATGAAGCGGGAGAATGTATTAAATCAGAGATTGGATATTCTTGTAACCAATATGGCTGTAATGGGAATCCTTCATTTTCCGATCAATCGGGATGAACAGATCGCTCAGTCAGAAATCAGATATCTGGGGATTTAAATGTGATTACTACAGTGATAATATTTAACCATGTTAATGTTATTTTGCTCCAATTGAAACGTGTCACGAATACCTCGTTCCCTTCAGCCAGGAGATGGCAGCAGTGCGCAATAGTTTGGGTCTCCTGATTGAGTCCACAGATCTCGATAGGAATGGAGCTGCTGCTTCCCGGGGAGCTGCCAAGCAAGAGGCACAGATACTGACCAACTGCACCCGCTCCAAATAGATTCCCCAAATTACTGAACAAAACAAAAACAAGCACAAATCATATTTTAAGAAACTATGACAGTGACTCTGAAAACAATACACCATCACCTCTGAAAGAATCGATTTGCTGTAACTAATTAAAGATGAACCGTTTCAATATCAGCCGTAATTCCTTAGCAGTTCTCAGACAGGCACCGACTAGTTAGAAGTTTGCTTCACTTTTCAAGGTCTGGCTCAATAAAATCAATCACAGGCCCATGATCTGCTTTCCTCCTGTTGTCAGACACATCCACTTTGTACAAGGGCGTACTAACTGGTTTTCAGAGTAAGAGTCAGACTGCAGTCACTTCGTTCTCTCTCGATCCCTTTATCCCAGAACCACCTCACAACCAGGAATGGAACTTCTCACAGAGCCAAGAATGGAATAGTTTGTCGATTCTTCCACTGATTCAGGACCGCCCATCGCCAGGATGTATTCGTCCAAAAGAGTTGGGATGAAATAGGGCTGAGTTTCACTGTGTATCCAATCAGTCCCCGGAGAAGCACAAAAACAGTGAGTGAGGGAGAGAGAAAGAAACAAAGAAACAGATAGAGAGATAAAATATGTTCCATTTTTAACACGATCTTTTTACCCAAAAATACATTCAGCTGAATGAAACCGAACCACGTTTCCATTCGCTGCCGTTGCTGCTTCTCCTTCCAAACATTGCAGGAAACGTTATTATTTATTGATTGTTGTTTTGTGTGAGAGCTTCTTTCTATGTCGTTCAGTTTCCAAAACAAATGCTGACTGATTCTGATATAGGTTCAAACCGTTCATTTACAAACATTGCGATTCAGTGGCTCGCGCGCGGAGTTCAGCAAACACTTCGAATCACAGTCGCTGCGAGCAAGGCTCGAACCAGCGCGGGGAAACCACATTGATTTCAAGTCCAACGACTTAACCACTCTGCCATTGCAGCTATGTCTAGAGTGTCATTCACTAGTAATTTGGTCGATAGAATACATTCAAAAACCAGCCTGGAATCACTCCAGGAAGTTATTGCATTCAAACGATCAAACGGTGTTTATGTGAGGAGGGGTTGAATCTTCGTGGAAAATGACCATTGGATTTGGAGAGAGGCCTTGAGAGACTCGAAAACCTCAGCTCCCTAAACGCACAATTCCACCGATTAAATAGATTGTGGAACAACATCAGTTACATTGTAAATATATTAGAAATTCAAATGGAACAGGACCAGACTTTACAGTCTGGAAGACAATTTAAATGATGAAATCTAGAAATTACAGCACAGAAGGAGACCTGTGCAGGCCGAACGGTCACCTGATGACCTGATGACGCAACTAAAATGGTCACGTGTCGGGATTCCGGCAGTTCCCCGGATCGCGGTCAGAGCACAAGCCAGGAGGAGCTGCTCAATTATTAAGTCAGTTATTTTTTATTACATGTCATTGGTCGCCAGTCATTGAGAGACCAGCATTTCTACATGGTGTCAGGAGTGGGCAGTATGGCAGAAGAACTTCACCGCATCAACATGCTTGTATCACAGAATCGTAGCATATCCAGCTCAGAAGTAGGCCATTCGGCCCAACAAGTCATCATTGACCCTCCGAATGAGCACCGCAGCAACTCTCTTCAAGAAGCGGTTTAATAAATAGCGCATCAGCAGCCCGGCTAGCTCAGTCGGTAGAGCATGCGACTCTTAATCCCAGGGTCGTGGGTTCGAGCCCCACGTTGGGCGCTTTCTTGTTATTATCTGAAAATATTGATGCTGAATGAACTGTCTTCATAACAGGGACATAACCTTGACTGGGAATCCAGAGGTCTAAACTAACCTCGTGACAAAATTTAATAAATATGGAATTAAAATTGCTTCTCAGTAACGGCGCTGCTTCCGACGGATCTTACTTCCACAACTGGGAACACATTACACAGCAGATAATGATTTGACACAACTCCAGTGAAGATCTGTCACCGGCAGTATCACGGTTCCATGGCAGAGAGCACGGTTACACAGCAGAGAGCTCAGTTACACAGCAAGATATAATTTTACAAACAGGGCCTCTCTGTGTGCAGCAGAAAACACATTTTCCTAAAAAAACAGTTTCTCCATCTCGGCACCTTTTCTGTGTGTCATTGTATGTGTGTCCTGATAGTCTCTTCCTGATTTTTTGAGTATCTTTCTCTGTCTGTTACAGCAGTGCTGCTGTTGTGTATTAATCTCACTTTTCCCAAACAGTAATTGTGATTGATAGATACAGAAACATTTCCAAACTGACATTCAGGACCAATGTCTGATAGAGACTGAAACCCACCCTCACATACAGTCCCAGACATTGACTCATAATGAAGGAATCCTGCTCTCACAAACTGTTGAGACTGGGGTGCAGAGTGTTCCCTCCACTCGCGAACACTACCTGTGATTTACAGATACAGAACACATCTCAGTCAGTTGAGTAGCAGAGTTTGATGGGTACGACATGTATTCCACAATCACCTTCTCTGCGCCAGATAATCAGATGCAGACGACATGCGGCGTCTGTGTTGGTTTAACAAGGGTTTTGCCCAAGAACAGGAACAGATTTACACAATATCAGGGTATAAGACGTAGGAGCAGAAGTAGGCCATTCAGCCCATCGAATATGCTCCGTATTTCAATGAGATCATGCTTGATCTGATATATGACGTGTTATGGCCTTATACGGTGGCACATTATCACAGTGGTTACCTCACAGAGCCAGTGATCCGGGTTCAATTCCAGCCTTTGGTCACTGACTGTGTGGAGTTTGCACTTTCTCTCTGTGTCTGTGTGGGTTTCCTCCGGGTGCTGCGATTTCCTCGCACAGTCCAAATGTGTGCGGGTTAGGTGGACTGTCCATGCTAAATAGACCCTTAGTGTTCAGAAAGTTGGGTGGTGTTCCAGGGATGTGATGGGGACACAGAGGCTCTTTCAGAATATCGTTGCAGAGTCCATTGGAAGAATGGCCTCCTTTTACATTTTAAGATCTCATGATAATACTAATGTCCACTTTCCCGGCATTTTATCTCTAGATTTCATGGTGAACCTTTAAAACCAGCAATCCCACCAAGCCTCAGGTAGCGGTAACTCCTCAATGGTCGTTAATTTCCCGGCTGTCAGTCATTTGGCCAGTCTTGAGTGAAGTCACATCCTGGAAATGTCATACATTGATCCAGTTCTAAAATAAATTAAGTCCCTGATGACCATAGGCCCTTTGAGTGTAAGATCTGACTGGTGGTGATTTAACCTGAGGATCACCATACTTCAGGCGAGGAGCAATAATAATAATACTAATAATCTCTTATTGTCACAAGTAGGCTTCAATCAAGTTACTGTGAAAAGCCCGGAGTCGCCACATTCCGGCGCCGGTTCGGGGAGGCTGGAACGGGAATTGTGAGATGGCGGGGTTTTCATGTTTCAGGTCTAGTATAACCGTGTGATCTCAATCTAATTAATTCGGTTTTCCTTCTGCTAATCTTGTCTCACAGTGAGGCAAACCTCACTGATTTGATAGACGAGTGATCGTTCTTCAGTCTTGTCATGGACGGACCCGCTGAATATGGAGGCATATCCTGTGTGGCGGGATTTAGCTCCAACTCAAGCTATAAGTTTGTGGATGATACCACTGCGGTAGGTCGTATCCCAAACAATGACGAATCAGATACAGAAGGTAGATAAATCACATGGTTGCATAGTGCACTGTCATGTGAGTGTACATTTAAGACATGTAAGTTTAAGCAATGTACATTTAAGAAAACAGTGATGTCAGAGAGTGGGTGGAGCTGGGCTTTAGGTCAGCCATTTTGCAGATTTTTACTTTCAGTTTAAAAAGCAGCTTGTGTGTTTCTGTGTGTTTCCAGAGAGCTGCAAGTTTGAAAAGAGATTGGGAGTGTCTTCGTTTGCAGGGTGCTGGATCTCTGACATAAAAGACAATTTCTGGATCATTTGGGTGATTTAAACGGATAATTGTAAAGCCTTCAACCTGATGTGATTCTGTTTAAATGTGTTAAGTCTCTTGGAAGTTTGAAGGAACATGTTAAGGAATTGTTTCTGTTGCAATATTTTCTGAGTTATCTTTGAAGAAAGGGGCGTTAAGAGATCCAATGTTTATTTAAGATGTTAAGTTGAGTTCATGGAATAAACAGTGCTTTGTGTTTAAAAGCCCACGAGTCCATAATTGTATAATAATAATACACCAAGGGAAAAGCCGTGTGCTAGGAAAAGCAACAAATCCATTAAAGGGAGAGGTTGGTTGAACTCCATGATACATTTTGGGGTTCTGAAAACGCCTCACCCATAGAAATTGGGGGCTCGTCCGGGATCAAAGTCTATCTATTGGATTGGCTTTTGTGAACTTAAAGACAGTGAAGGATTGTTCCTTTTCCGGTGTGGTATTTTAGTTTACGTGGGGAGAGTGTTGTGAACAATGGTTCTTTCAGAGGCTCAGAAGTTTTTGGGGGTGGAGAATGTCACACGAAGTACTTTACGGGCAGAAACGAAAAGCAGTCTGTTAGATTTGGCAAGAACATTGCAGTTAACCTTACCTGACAAAATGCGAAAAGATGAAGTAATTATGGCGGTGGTTAAGCATTTAAATTTGCATGCGATAGAGTTTGACTCATTGGAAATGGCAAAAATTCAGTTGCAAATTAAACAAATGGAACATGAGAAAGAATGAAAGCGGCTTGAATACGAGAGGGAGAGAGAGGAAAAAGAAAGAGAAAGAGAGAGAGAGAGGAAAAAGAAAAAGAGAGAGCAGAAAGGCGAAAAGAAAGAATAGTCCTAGCAGAACAAAAAGAAAAAGAAATGGAAATACAGAGGAGGGAAAAAGATAAAGAGAGCGAGTTTGAACTTCAGAAAATGGCCATGAAACATGACAATCAGTTAACATTGGCAGACGTAAAGGGAAACGTACAGCTGGATGATAGTGATGAGGATAGTGTGAAAGCGCGTCATAGTCAAAGGCTTGGTGGGAAACTATTTAAATATGTCCAAGCACTGCCACGGTTTGACGAGAAGGAAGTGGAAGCCTTTTTCATTTCATTTCAGAAGGTAGCTAAACAAATGAAATGGCCACAGGACATGTGGGCGTTACTGATTCAAACAAAGCTGGTAGGTAGAGCGAGTGAAGTGTTTGCATCACGACCGGAGGTGGAATCTGGAACGTATGAGCAGGTGAAGAAACCCATCTTAAGTGCATCTGAGCGAGTGCCTGAAGCTTACAGACTAAGGTTTAGACATTTAAGGAAAGAATTTGGTCAAACATACATGGAGTTTGAAAGGCTGAAAGAGAGTAATTTTGATCGGTGGATAAGGGCTTTGAAAATAGACCAAATGTATTAAGTTCTCAGAAAATTATACTTTTGGAGGAGTTTAAAAATTCAATTCCTGATGTATTGAGAACTCATGTGGAAGAACAGAAGGTTAGAGCTGCGAAATTAGTATCGGAAATGGCAGATGATTATGAATACGTTCATAAATCAAAGATTGTTTTCCGACATCAGTTTCAGCCGATGAGGGATAGAAACTGGGGACATGAGGAATATTCAAGTGGTAAAGGTAAAGGTGATATGATGGGAGACAATAAAGGGAGTGTACCTCTGATTAAAAAAGAAATCCAGGAGGGTGGAAAAGAAATGAAAAGTTTCAAATGTTTTCACTGTAATAAACTAGGCCATTAAAGTCACAGTGTTGGTGGTTGAAGACAAGCACTGAGAAGGGTGATGTGGTAAAACAGGATAAGACGGTGGGGTTTGTAAGAGTGGTAAAGGAAATCCCAAGGGACGCGAAGGAGGTGCAAACAATTGTACAGCCTGTTCAAGAAGTAATTGTTAAGAAGGTGCCAGATGTATTTAAAGAATTTACTTGTGTGGGTAGAATTTACTTATGTGTATCAAGAGGAGCAGGTGAAGAAGTCACAATGTTTTGAGATACAGTGGCTAGTCAATCTTTAATGGTAAAAATGAGGAATTATGTAGTTTGGGAAGAATGTTGCCAGTAAAGGTGGTGATATGTGGAATTCAGGGTGAGAGGAGTCGCGTTCCATTGTATAAGGTGAAGTTGGAAAGTCCAGTGAAGAATGGTGAAGAGGTAGTAGGAGTAATAGATAAACTATCTTGTCCAGGAATACAGTTTATCTTGGGTAATGATATACCTGCATCGCAGGTGGGAGTGATGCCTACTGTGGTTGATAAGCCAGTGGAAAATCAGTCAACTGAAGGGTTGAAGGACGAATATCCTGGGATTTTTCCGGTTTCTGTCGTAACAAGGTCGCAAAGTTGCAGGTTAAGACAAGAGGAGAAATCAAAGAGTAAAGGTGAAGTTGAAGTGCAATTATCAGCAACAATTTTTGATCAGATGGTTGAAAAAGAGCAAGAACAGGTGGAGGATGAGGCGGATATTTTTAGTTCAGGAATATTTGCGGAGTTATAACAGAAAGATGTAGAAATAAAACGGATATATCAGAAAGCATATACGGAAGAGGAATCTGAGAGTATACCAGTGTGTTATTACCGGAAACATGATGGCCTGATGAAAAAATGGAGACCTGTACATATGCAGGCGGATGAAAAGTGGGCAGAAGATCATCAAGTAGAATTGCCGATAGGGTATAGAAAGGAGGTGTTGCGAGTTGCACATGAGGTACCAGTGGGAGGTCATTTGGAAATAAGGAAAACACAAGCTAAAATCCAAAATTGTTTCAGTCGCCTGGACTACATAAAGATGTAGTTAAATTTTATAAATCATGTCGCACATGTCAAGTGATAGGGAAACCTCAAGCAATGATAAAACCAGCGCCCTTAATACCCATTCCAGCATTTAAGGAACCTTTTACAAGGGTCCTAATCGATTGTGTAGGACCGCTTTCTAAAACAAAAAGTGGGAATCAATATCTTTTGACTGTAATGGATGTGTCTACTAGGTTTCCAGCGGCCATTCCAGTACGTAATATTACAGCTAAAAGGATTGTGGAGGAGTTACTTCATTTCTTTACTAGATATGGACTACCACCAGAAATTCAATCCGATCAAGGAACTAATTTTACTTCAAAGTTATTCAAAGAAGTTATGGATAGCTTAGGAATAAAACAATTTAAATCAACTGCGTCCCATCCAGAATCGCAGGGAGCGTCAGAAAGTTTGCATCAGACATTAAAGCCAATGTTGAGGCCGTATTGTCAAGATTAACCAGAGGATTGGGATAAATGAATCCCATTCGTATTGTTTGCAATTAGGGATGCACCTAATGAGTCTACCAAATTTAGTCCTTTAGTCCGCCTAAATTGATTAAGGAAAAATTGGTGGGTGTGAAATCGGAAATTACACTATTGGATTACGTGTCAAATTTTAGGAAACGATTAAATAGAGCAGGAGAATTGGCTAGACAACATTTGAAAGTTGTACAAAATGGAATGAAATGGGTAGCGGACAAGAAATCCAAAGTTCGTAGTTTTGCCAGTGGGGATAAAGTTGTTACCAGTGGCAGGGGAGCCTTTAAAAGCTAGGTTTTGTGGACAGTATCAGATTGAAAGGAAATTAAATGAGGTGAATTAAGTGGTAAAAACACCAGATAGAAGGAAGACTCACCGAGTGTGTCATGTGAATATGCTTAAAAGGTACTTTGAAAGGGAAGGAGAGAAAAAGGAGGTTTTAATGATTCTAACTCAAAGTGAAGAACCAAATCCAGATGACTGTGAATTTGACATCCTCAAATTAAATTGGATAATGAGGATGTTCTTAACATTTGGTATGAATTGTTAAGTTACCTTCCAGAGGAAAAACGCACTGACCAGAGAGAGTTATTGAAATCACATGGGCAAGTTTGTAGTGATAAATTGGGTAGTATTAAAATGGCTATAAATGATGTAGATGTAGGAAATGCTGTTCCTATCAAACAACATTCATATAGACTTAATCCTTTAAAATTGGCACAGGTTAACAAAGAGATTGAGAGTATGCTTAAAATGGCATAATTGAAGTGGGTAGCAGCCAATGGAGCTCACCCATAGTGATGGTACCTAAACCAGACGGTACCCAACGGTTGTATGTGGACTATAGAAAGGTGAATGCAGTTACAAGAACTGACTCTTACCCTATCCCACGTTTGAATGATTGCATTGAGAAAGTAGGACAATCTGCTTTTATTTCCAACTTCCAGATATGGAAAGAACATTTAAAGCATCGTACTTCGATCGACTTCAGGTGGCGGGGTTGGTAATGAAACTAGCCGAAAGTGAATTTGCAGGAGCGCGAGTTACTTTCCTTGAGGAGTTTCTGATATCCTCAAGAGGAAGGGAAATAATGCGATTTCTTAGAATGAGTGGATTTAATCGAACTTTAGTGCAAACGTTTTGTGGCGTGATTACTCCACTGATGGAATTGCTGAAGAAACGTAAAAATATTCAATGGACAGCGTACTTTCAACAGGCATTTGACTGCCTGAAAGCTGTGATCACCAATGTCCCTGTATTGGAGAATTGCAAGGGACCATGTGGTCAGATTGAACTAAAGTATCTGATTCTAAAGAGAAATGCAGAGTAGTAGAGGAATGGATGGATCATTATCATAGAATTTACAGAGCAGAAGGAGGCCATTCAGCCCATCGAGTCTGCACCGGTTCTTGGAAAGAGCACCCTACCCAAGGTCAACACCGCCACCCTATCCCCATAACCCAGTAACCCACGGGCAATTTTGGACACTAAGGACAATTTATCATGGCCATTCCACCTAACCCGCACATCTTTGGACTATGGGAGGAAACCAGAGCACCCGGAGAAAACCCACGCAGACACGGGGAGGATGTGCAGACTCCGCACAGACAGTGACTCAAGCCAGAATCGAACCTGGGACCCTGGAGCTGTGAAGCAATTGTGCTATCCACAAGGCTACCGTGCTGCCCCCGTGCAGAGATCTCGTGCAGAGATTTTGTTCAAAGAGACTGTCAATCGAGAAGGATTTCGGTTGGAGGAAGAATAACATAGAAAAAATGGACTATATTATTATACCTGTTTGCATGTGTTGTTTTTTTTTAAGCGAAAGTGTATATTTACTGTGTATATTTCTTAGTGAATGGTGCAAAAGTGAAAAATGAAACCATCTTGAAATTGAAGTTTTTTTTTCTTGGGTGGAGGTGTCATGTAAGAGTACCTTTAAGACATGGATGTTTGAGCAATGTACCTTTAAGAAAACAGTGATGCCAGAGAGTGGGTGGAGCTGGGCTTTAGGTCAGCCATTTTTCAGGTTTTTACTTTCAGTTTAAAAAGCACCTTGTGTGTGTCTGTGTGTTTCCAGGGAGCTGCAAGTTTGAAAAGAGCTTGGGAGTGTCTGTGTTAGCAGGGAGCTGGATCTCTGACATAAAAGACCATCTTTGGATCATTTGGGTGATTTAAACTGATGATTGTAAAGCCTTTAACCTGATGTGATTCTGTTTCAAGGTGTTAAGTCTCTTGGAAGTTTGAAGGAACAGTTTAAGGAATTATTTACTGTTGCAATATTTTCTGAGTTATCTTTGAAGTAAGAGGTGGTAAGAGATCCAATGTTTATTTAAGATGTTCAGTTGAGTTCATGGAATAAACAATGTTTTGTGTTTAAAAACCCACGTGTCCATAATTGTAATCCCACACCTAGGGAAAAAGCCATGTGCTAGCAAAAGCAACAAATCCATTAAAGGGAGAGATCGGTAGAACTTTCTGATACATTTTGGGGTTCGGAAAACGCCTCGTCCATAACAGTACCTAAAACAGCCTGTCTCTAAATATCGGAAAGACCAAGGAACTGATCATCGACGCCATGAAGCGTTGCACAACACACACACCCGTCTGCATCAATGGGTGCGAAGTGGAGATGGTCGATAGCTTTACATCTCTGGGGGTCGCCATCACCAACAGTCTGTCCTGGTCCACTCACGTTGATGCAACAATCTAGAAAGCCCAACATCGTTTCTATCTCCGAAGGAAGGACAAGAAATTCGTCATGTCTGCTTCGACTCTCACAAAATTGTACAGATGCGCCATAGAAAGCATCCTATCGGGCTGCATCATAGCTTGGTATGGCAACTGCCCGGTCCAACTTGGCAAGAAACTGCAATGTGGTGAACTCAGCCCAACCCATCACACAAGCATGCCACCCGCACAGTGATTATGCCTACAACTCCCGCTGCCTCAGGACAGCAGACAACATTATCAGAAACCCTCCCACCCAGGTTTTGACTTTTTATAGACTATTTCATCAGGCAGAAGGCACTGAAGTCTGAAGACCCGCACATCCAGACATAGGAACAGCTTCTTCCCCACAGCTACTAGACTCCTCAACAACTCTCCCTCGGACTGATCTGTTCCCTGTAAGAACACTATTCACGACGCCCTATGCTGCTCTTGCTCATGGATTTACTTTGTTTGTCCACTTGTTCCGCACTGTAACCAATCACTGTTTGTCGATGTACCATTTGTCAATGCACTGTGTCGATTATTCTTTTTTTGCCCACTCTGTATGTAATGTGTATGTGCCTTGGTAGCAGAAAAATACTTTTCACTGTACTTCAGTACATGTGACAGTAAGTCAAATCAAAGTGGTTCCTCTCTCCCTACCCGATCAATTCGTCTCAATCAGAACAAGACTGAATTTTGAATTCTCGTTTTTCCAACACAGCTCGATGCAATCCGGCCTCACAACCTGGAATGGATTTGCACGTCAGTGATTGCAGATCCATCATCGGAAAATGAGTCCCACTTCCGAGAAAACAGCGGATGAAAAATCGACGAGGATGGGATTCGAACGCCGTTACAGAGCGCAATGGACTAGCAGTACATCGCCTTCACCACTCGGCCACCTCAACCGACAAGTGCATGCGTCGAAACGTCTTAATTCGTTTTGCATCCATGAACTGATGGAAAATATCCGCCCAGAGTCCAAAGATGTGCAGGTTAGGTGGATTGGCCATGATAAATTGCTCTTAGTGTCCAAAAGTGCCCTTAGTGGTGGGTGGAGTTAGTGGGTTATGGGGATAGGGTGGGGGTGTTGACGTTGGGTAGGATGCTCTTTCCAAGAGCCGGTGCAGACTCGAAGGGCCGAATGGCCTCCTTCTGCACTGTAAATTCTATGATCTTTGACTCCAGCCCCGTGTTCAATGTTGGAAATTCAGTGTTTTTCAATAAAATGAATTCCCATCACATTCAGGGACCTTTATGAATGGACTGATGTGAAACACTTCAATATTATTTCCAAGAGGCTTCCACACAGTGTGAAAGGCCCCCGCTGAAAGACTGGAATCAACCAGCATTTGACAGCAAAAACAAACGCTCCCGGCTTCACAGAGGAATCCGTCGATCATCGGAACACACATTTCACGATGGACATTTTCTGATCATTCAGTTACAGGTTTCTACTCCTGCCTGGCTTTATTCCCCAGGAAATAGGGATTATTTTCTTTCAGCGAGTCGTGAAAGTATACTTGGAGCAGATTAATGATAAATTATTGTGGTGCGATGAGACTATTGCTGGTTGAAAGGTAAACTTTCCAGAAAGTGCCTTCATATTGTGGTTGATCGCAAATCGGCACCACATTTAAAACAAAACACAGCTTAACTCGTAAACTTAAATTAAACTAATTAATTAATTAGTGATGGATGGTCAGGTGATGTGCTTGAGCTGCTTGATGTGGGAGCTGGCAGATCGCATTGCGAGCTGCAGCGACCACATCTGCAGTAAGTGTTGGCTGCTCGAAGAGCTCCGGCTCAGAGTTGATGAGCTGGAGTCTGAGCTTCAAACAATGAAGCACATCCGGGAGGGGGAGACTTACCTGGACACTGTGTTGCAGGAGGCAGTCACACCTGTCAGAGTAACTAGTTTAAATCCTGCCAGTGGCCAGGGACAGCAGGGTGTGACTGCAGGTCAGGCAGTTAAAGGGAACCAGCAGTCAGGAACTCAGGAGCCTCAGCCCTTGACCCTGTCCAACAGGTATGAGGCACTTGCTCCCTGTGTGGATGGCGAACAGGGCTGCAGGAAGGATGAGTCAGCTGACCAAGGCACCATGGTTCAGCAGGCCATTCAAGGGGAGGGAGTAAATAGGCAAGTTGTAGTTGTAGGGGATTATATTATCAGGGGGATAGATAGTATCCTTTGTGAGGAGGATAAAGAGTCCCGCATGGTACGTTGCCTGGTATATCTGACCGGCTTGAAAGGATACTGAGAGGGAGGGGGAGGATCCAGTTTTTGTGGCCGATGTCGGTACCAACAACATAGGCACGTCTAGGAAAGAGGACCTGTTTCGAGATTATAAAGAGCTAGGATTCAAATTAAAAAACAGGTCCTCAAGGGTCATAATCTCCGGATTACTGCCCGACCCACGTGCAAATTGGCATAGGGAGGCAAGAATAAGGGAAGTTAACACGTGGCTGAAAGAGTGGTGTGGGAAAGAGGGGTTCCTTTTCATGGGACACTGGCATCAGCTTTGGGACAGGGGGGACCTATACCGTTGGGATGGTCTCCACCTGAACCGAGCTGGGACCAGTGTTCTGGCGAAAAGAGTAAATGGGGTGGTCAATAGGACTTTAAACTAAAGATTGGGGGGGAAGGGAAAGTCAGGGAACCAAGAGGTGAAGTAATCAGTGGGAAGCATAGCTGCTTAGGAATACAAAAAAGCACGAAAAGACAAAACTCAGGAGAGGTTACGATAGTCCCCATCCCACAAAATATGACACAGTGTATGGAAAGGCTCAGTAAACCAAGGTACACCACACTCAGAAAACAAAAAGGGACGGTCAATAGAGAATTAAAGGTGCTATATTTAAATGCGCGCAGTGTACGGAACAAGGTAGCTGAGCTTGTGGCCCAGATTATGACTGGCAGGTATGACGTGGTAGGCATCACAGAGACATGGTTGCAGGGGGTTCAGGACTGGCATTTAAACATCCAGGGATTCACAACCTATCGAAAAGACAGAGAGGTGGGCAGAGGGGGCGGGGTTGCCTTGTTAATTAGGAATGAAATTAAATCAATAGCACTAAACGACATAGGGTCAGATGATGTGGAGTCTGTGTGGGTAGAGTTGAGGAACCACAAAGGCAAAAAAACATAATGGGAGTTATGTACAGGCCTCCAAACAGTGGTCAGGACCGGGGGCACAAAATGCACCACGAAATCGAAAGTGCATGTCAGAAAGGCAAGGTCACAGTGATCATGGGGGACTTCAATATGCAGGTGGACTGGGTAAATAATGCTGCCAGTGGACCCAAGAAAAGGGAATTCATTGAATGTTTACAGGAGGGCTTTTTGGAACAGCTTGTGATGGCGCCCACGAGGGAACAGGCCATACTGGACTTAGTGTTATGTAATGAGCCAGACTTGATTAAAAATCTTAAAGTAAGGGAGCACTTAGGAGTTAGGATTAGTGATCATAATATGGTAGAATTCAATCTCCAATTTGAAAGAAAGAAGGTAGAATCAGATGTAAAGGTGTTACAGTTAAATAAAGGTAACTACAGGGGCATGAGGGAGGAACTGGGTGAGAGAGAGAGGGGTGAGAGAGAGAGGGGGGTGAGAGAGAGAGGGGGGGGGTGAGAGAGAGAGGGGTGAGAGAGAGAGGCGGTGGGTGAGAGAGAGGGGGTGGGTGAGAGAGGGGGTGGGTGAGAGAGAGAGGGGGTGGGTGACGAAAATCGACTTGGAGCAGAGCCTAGTGGGAATGACAGTAGAACAGCAATGGCAGGAGTTTCTGCGTGTAATTGAGGACACAGTACAGAGGTTCATCCCAAAGAAAAGAAAGATTATCAGAGGGGGGATTCGGCAGCCATGACTGACAAAGGAAGTTAGGGAATGCATCAAAGCAAAAGAGAAAGCCTATAAATGTGGCAAAGAGTAGTGGGAAGTCAGAAGATTGGGAAGGCTACAAAAACAAACAGAGGATAACAAAGAGAGAAATAAGGAAAGATAGGATCAAATATGAAGGTAGGCTAGCCAGTAACATTAGGAATGATAGTAAAAGTTTCTTTAAATACATTAAAAACAAACGGGAGGCAAAAGTTGACATTGGGCCGCTCCAAAATGACACTGGTAATCTAGTGATGGGAGACAAGGAAATAGCTGAGGAACTAAATAAGTACTTTGCGTCAGTCTTCACTGTAGAAGACATGAGTAAAAGCCCAACAATTCCGGAGAGTCAGGGGGCAGAGTTGAATATGGTAGCCATCAAAAAGGAGAAAGTGCTAGAGAAATTAAGAGGTCTAAAAATTGATAAATCTCCGGGCCCAGATGGGCGACATCCCAGAGTTCTAAAGGAGATTGCTGAAGAAATAGTGGAGGCGTTAGTTATGATCTTTCAAAAGTCACTGGAGTCAGGGAAAGTCCCAGAAGATTGGAAAATCGCTGTTGTAACCCCCTGTTCAAGAAGGGAACAAGGATAAAGAGGGAGAACTATAGGCCAATTCGCCTAACCTCGGTTGTTGGCAAGATTCTAGAATCCATTGTTAAGGATGAGATTTCTAAATTCTTGGAAGTGCAGGGTCGGATTAGGACAAGTCAGCATGGATTTAGTAAGTGGAGGTCGTGCCTGACAAACCTGTTAGAGTTCTTTGAAGAGATAATAAATAGGTTAGACCAAGGAGAGCCAATGGATTTTATCTATCTTGACTTCCAAAAGGCCTTTGATAAGGTGCCTCACGGGAGACTGCTGAGTAAAATAAGGGCCCATGGTATTCGAGGCAAGGAACTAACATGGATTGACGATTGGCTGTCAGGCAGAAGGCAGAGAGTTGGGATTAAAGGTTCTTTTTCGGAATTGCAACCGGTGACGAGTGGTCTCCCGCAGGGTTCAGTGTTGGGGCCACAGCTGTTCTCTTTATATATTAACGATCTAGATGACGGGACTGGGGGCATTCTGGCTAAGTTTGCCGGTGATACAAAGATAGGTGGAGGGACAGGTAGTATGGAGGAGGTGGGGAGGCTCCAGAAAGATTTAGACAGTTTAGGAGAGTGGTCCAAGAAATGGCTGATGAAATTCAACGTGGGCAAGCGCGAGGTCTTGAACTTTGGAAAAAAGAATAGAGGCATGGACTATATTCTAAACGGTGACAAAATTCATAATGCTGAAGTGCAAAGGGACTTGTGGGTCCTAGTCCAGGATTCTCTAAAGGTAAACTTGCAGGTTGTGTCCGTAATTAAGAAAGCAAATGCAATGTTGTCATTCATCTCAAGAGGCTTGGAATATAAAAGCAGGGATGTACTTCCGAAGCTTTATAAAGCATTAGTTAGGCCCCATTTAGAATACTGTGAGCAATTTTGGGCACCACGCCTCAGGAAGGACATACTGGCACTGGAGCGGGTCCAGCGGAGATTCACACGCATGATCCCAGGAATGGTAGGCCTAACATACGATGAACGTCTGAGGATCCTGGGATTATATTCATTGGAGTTTAGGAGGTTGAGGGGAGATCTAATAGAAACTTACAAGACAATGAATGGCTTAGATAGGGTGGATGTAGGGAAGTTGTTTCCATTAGCAGGGGAGACTAGGACAGGGGGGCACAGCCGTAGAATAAAAGGGAGTCACGTTAGAACAGAGATGAGGAGAAATTTCTTCTGCCAGAGAGTGGTGGGTCTGTGGAATTCATTGCCACAGAGGGCGGTGGAGGCCGGGACGTTGAGTGTCTTTAAGACAGAAGTTGATAAATTCTTGATTTCTCGAGGAATTAAGGGCTGTGGAGAGAGAGCGGGTAAATGGAGTTGAAATCAGCCATTGAATGGCGGAGTGGACTCGATGGGCCGAATGGCCTTACGTCGGCTCCTATTTCTTATGGTCTTATGGTCTTATATTTAGCGGATTCGTTCATGACAAGACTGAAGAACGATCACTCGTCTATCCAATCGGTGAGGTCTGCCTCAGCGTGAGACAATATTAACAGATTGAGAACCAGGTTAATTAGATTCAGATCACACGGTTACAATAGAACTGAATCAGGAAAAACCCGCCGTCACAGCCTTGCCATTCGCCTGAGGTATCGTGATCCTCAGGTTAAATCACCATCAGTCAGATCTCACCGTCAACGGGGAAAGCAGCCTATGGTTATCAGGGACTGAAGCGACTTAATTTACTTTGGAACTGGATCAATTTATGATGTTTCCAGGATGTGACTTCCCTCAGACTGATCAAATGATTGGTAGCCGGAAAATTAGCGCCCATTGAGGAGTTACTGGTACCTGAGGCTTAGTTGGAGTATTGGTTTTAAAGGTTAATCATGAAATCTAGAGATGAAAAGCCGGGAAAGTGGGCATGAGGATCATCATGAAATCATTAAAATGTAAAAGGTGGCCATTCGGCCCATCGACTCTGCACCGACCGTCTGAAAGTGTCCCTATGCCCCAACCACATCCCTGTAACGCACTACCCAACTTTATAAACACAAAGGGGCAATTTAGCATGGGCATTCCACCTAACGCACACACATTTGGACGTGCGACGAAATCGCAGCACCCGGAGGAAACCCATAGACACAGAAAAAAAGTGCAAACTCCATACAGTCAGTGACCAAAGGCTGGAATTGAACCCGGATCGCGCGCGCTGTGAGGTAGCCACTGTGACAGCGTGCCACCGTATGAGGTCATAACACGTCATATATCAGATCAAGCATTATCTCATTGAAATACAGAGCACATTCGATAGGCTGAATGGTCTACTTCTGCTCCTCCGTCTTATACCCTGATATTGTGTAAATGTGTTCCGGTTCTTGTGTAAAACTCTTGTTAAAACAACACAGACACCGTATGTCGACTGCGTCTAATTATCTGGCGCAGAGAAGGCGATTGTGGAATACATGTCGTACCCATCAAACTCTGCTACTCACCTGACTGAGATTTGTTCTGTATCTGTAAATCACAGGTAGTGTTCGCGAGTGGAGGGAACAGTCTGCACCTCAGTCTCTGGAACAGGTTGTGAGAGCATGATGCCTTTATTATGAGTCAATGTCTGGTACTTTTTGTGAGAGTGGAATTCAGTCTCTATCAGACATTGGTACTGAATGTCAGTGTGGAAATATTTCTGTATCTGTCAATCACAATTACTGTTTGGGAAAAGTGAGATGAATCCGTAACATCATCAGGGCTGTGACAGACAGAGAAAGACACAGAGGAATGCAGGAAGAGACTATCAGGACACACACACAATGACACACAGAAAAGGTGCCGATATGAAGAGACTGTTTTTTTCGGAAAATGTGTTTTCTGCTGTGTAACTGTGCTCTCTCTGTCGGAACCGTCACTCTGCTGGTGACAGATCTTCACTGTGGTTGTGTCAAATCGTTCCCTGTTGTGCAAATGTGTTCCCAGTTGTGGAAATTGATCCGCCTGAAGCAGAACCTTTCTGCGCCATTACTGAGACGAAATTTCAATTCCAGATTTGTTAAATCTTGTCACCAAGGGTTAGTTCAGACCTCTGGATTCCCAGTCCAGCGACATAACCTTGCCTTCTTGTTGTGAAGACAGCTCATTCAGCATCAATCTTTACCGATAATACTAAGGAAGCGCCCAACATGGGGCTCGAACCCACGACTCTGGGATTATAGAGTTCCATGCTTTACCGACTGAGCTAGCCGAGCTGCTACATTGCCCATTAAACCTCTTCTTGTGGAGAGTGGCTGCGGTGCTCATTCGGAGGGTAAGTAATGACTTGTTGGGCCGAATGGCTTTCTGCGCTGGAGAATCTACGATTCTATGAAGCAAGGAGGTTGATGCGTTCAAATGCTTCTGCTATAATGTCCACTCCTGACACCATGTAGAAATGGTCGTCTTTGAATGACTGGAAACCAAGGAGTTGTAATAAAAAAATAATTGATTTAATAATTGAGCTGCTCCTCCTGGCTTGTGCTCTGACCGCGATCCGGGGAGAATTGCAGGAATCCAGACACGTGATCATTTTAGCTGCGTCATCACGTGACCATTCGGTCTCCACTGGTCTCCCTCTGTGCTCTAATTTCTAGATTCATCATTTTAATTTTCATCCAGACTGGGAAGTTTAGTGCTGCTGCATTTGAAAAGGAACATGAATTTCTGATATTTTTCCAATGTAACTGATGTTGTTACACAAACTATTTAATCAGTGGAATTGTGCGTTTAGGGAACTCAGATTTTCGAATATCTGAAGGCTTCTCTCCAAATCGAATGGTTATTTTCCACAAGATTCAACCCCTCCTCACATAAACCCCGGGGACGCTTTGATCGCTTGAATGCAATGACTTCCTGGGGTGATTCCAGGCCGGCTTTAGAATGTATTCTATCGACCAAATTACTGTCGATTGATGCAGCTGTGATGGCCGAGTGGTCAAGTCGTTGGACCTCAAATCCAATAGCGTTTCCCCCCGGCAGATTCGAGTGTGATTCGAAATGTTTGTTCAACTCCCCGGAAAAGCTGCCGGCTCGACAATGAATCGGAATTTCGGTTGGTTGTCTGTTAACGGTTCTAACATTTATCGAATTCAGTTTTTTAGAAAAACGTTCTTTTTGGAAACTAAACGAAACACAAAGATAAATAAGGAGTTCACACTCAAAGCAGCAATCAATAAATAATAAAATTTCCTGCAACGTTCGGAAGGAGAAGCAGCAACGGCAGCGAATGGAAACGTGGTTCGGTTTCATTCAGGTGAATGTATTTCTGGGTAAAAAGATCGTGGCAGAAATGGAACATTTAAAAAAAATATTTTCTTGTTCTCTTTCTGTTGTCTCTCTATCTGTTTCTTTCTCTCTCCCTCACTCACTGTTTTTGTGCTTCTCCGGGGACTGATTGGATACACAGTGAAACTCAGCCCCATCTCATCCCAACTCTTTTGGACCAATACGTCCTTGTGGTGGACGGTCGTGAATCAGTAGAAGAATCGACAAACTATTCTTGCTCTGTAAGAAGTTCCATTCCTGGTTGTGAGGTGGCTCTGGGATAAAGGGATCGAGAGCTAACGAGTCTGACTCTTACTCTTCAAATCATTTCGTGCGCACTTGTAGAAAGTGGATGTGTCTGAGAACAGGAGAAAAGCAGATCATGGGGGTGTGATTGATTTTACTGAACCGGACCTAGAAAAGTGACGGAAACTTCGAAACAGTCAGCTTCTGACTGAGAGATGGTAAGGAATTACGGCTGACATTGAGGCAGTTCATAGTGAATTCTTACAGCAAATCGAATCTTGAAGCGGTGTTGGCATATTGTTTTCGAAGAGACTGACATAGTTTCTGAAAAGATCAGTTGTGTTTGTTTTTGTTTTGTCCAGTAGTTTGGGGAATCTATTTGGAGCGGGTGCAGTTGGTCAATATCTGTGTCTCTTGCTTGCCCAGCTCGCCGGGCAGCAGCAGCTCCATTCCTCGCCAAATGTGTGGACACAAACGGCAAACCCACATTATTGTATCCCCGTGGAAGTTCGAACCCCGCTCGCAGCGGCTCTGCTCTGGAATATTTACTCAGCTCCATAAACAAACCACTGACCACACAAATGATCGGGGCTCCCTTTGCATCTCATTGATGGTTTTCACCCAATTTGGCTGTTTCGGGAATGAAAGTAAAGATTTATCGCGTCTGGTAATTAGTATTTTTAAATAAACTGCACTAAACGTATGAAACAATACTTAATAAATGATAATTAACGAATATTAATCAATATTTAAAAAGTGTTCTGCAACGATTGGAAGGAAAAGCCCATCCCATCAGGGCAGTATATGTTGGGAATGGACCGGAGTGAAACATTCCCAGACCATGTCCAACATGTTTCTCCTCAGCATGAAAACTCCCTGCGGAAAGACTGAAACAGACACACATTTGATAACATCATGATTAACATCACTTACACCTTAACCATGAGGCCACTGATGAAGTCATGATGACTTCGAATTTCTCCTAAAATGCCAACTGAACCCACTGACTGGCAGAAATACATTACCCACATGATTGGCGAGGCGCATCCACAGACCGACTTGGCGAGTGGTGCAAACTGACATCACTGCTTCTGATCAGCGCCAGAACAGAGAGATAAATGTCACATTGTCCATTCATATTTCTGATTTATAATTGTGTGGGGAAACTGATGGGCTTTGGACGCAATTAAAAGTTGCTTCAAGTGAGATCAAATCAGCGGCTGGCTCGTTGGTCTGGGGAGACCTGTGCCACACAAAGCAACAGAGTCTGCAGATAGAGAATGAATCGAATATTTACATGTCACACCAGAGAACACGTAGGAGAACACTTCAGCAGTCAAGGGCATTGAGCCTCTGATCTCCGGGTAAGCGTTCTGCAAGGCGTCCTTCAGGACACGCGACAATGAAAATCGCCGAACAGAAACTTCTAGCCAAATTCCGCATTCATGTGTACGGCCTCAACCGGGACCTTGGATTCATGTCGCATTTCATTCATCCCCCACCATCTGGCCTGGGCTTGCGAAATCCTACCAACTGTCCTGGTGTGAGCCAATTCACACCCCTTTAACGGGGGGGGGGGGGGGGGGTTATCCTATCTGGTTTAGCACAGGGCTAAATCGCTGGCTTTAAAAGCCGACCAAGTCAGATCAGAAGCACGGTTCAATTCTCGTCCCAGCCTCCCCTAACAGGCGACGGAATGTGGCTTTTCACGGTAACTTAATTTGAAACCTACTTGTGACAATAAGCGATTTTCATTTTCATTTTCATTTCATCTCTGGACCTGTAAAGACTTAATTACCTGCAAATGCTGGCATTCAAAGCATTGTCTTGCATTTTTGACTTTGCCTATATATATATGTTTCCGGAACATACCTCTTCATTCACCTGAGGAACGAGCAGTGCTCCGAAAGCTAGCGTTTGAAACACACCTGTTGGACTTTAACCTGGTGTTGTAAGACTTGTTACTGGGCACAGCAGGGACTGACAGATAAAGATTCATTCACCACCCAAATGTCTATATGCACTTCCCCCAACACACGCGCATGCCCACTGCCACTGAAAGTTTTGTCATGATTCTGATATGCAGACGTTTTAACGGAAACTAGCAAACAACATAATGATTTTATCCACTCAATAACAATATCAGAGATTGATCATTACAGATTTAGTTCAACCTTCACAGAGATTTTCAGAGTATGAAAGATATTGAATGAATGACAGACTCTCATACAGTCCCAGAGACTCTCGCAAAGCGATTTCACTGAATCCCAAATACAGATAGTTGCAGAAGATATGTAACAAGCCGAAGAATGATTAGTATATTACAAATATGGAATGAATCTGACTCTGCCATATAGTGTCAGAGACTGAACGATGCAGCAATTGTATTTCAAAATTGATCGCACTTAGCAGGGTGGTAGTGTCAAATAACCGGATGGTGCGAATCCTCAATGTGCAAATGGGACCTTGTCGCCACAATGACTGTGTAACGGTCACTCAGAACGTCAAGACTATGGGAGACAGAGCTCCACAGACTGACTCCTACTTTCCACAGACCACCACTGACTGAATCATGGTGAATACCAAGAGCTGAGTTATGTTGTCAACACTCACATAGAAATGGCACACAGAATAAAATGGCGGGATCGTGGAAAATGTGGACCGTTTTCCATGACCGGAAGCCACCACTGGAAAAAGGCAGATCCATCAGATAGGATTCGCCCTCACCTCCAATGTGTCAGCTCAGCCTTCAGCAGATTGAGAAAGAGAATACTTGAAGAGCAGCTCCATGACAGAATCGTTCGGAGTGACCATTGCACAGTGCTTACTCAGCAACGGCAAAGACTGGTCCCGTATGTGTTTTATTCTGTTTTCAGTGGAGGCCAACAAACCAAAAATACTCCAATTTACTCAATGATCCCAGTACGAAAAGCAAGGGACAAAAAATGTTTCTTTTGATTTTATTTCAACAACGAAACCAAATTGAAAAGGAATTAAAAAGCGCATTGAGCTGATACAATAGGCTTCGAAAAGCAATGGTTTGAGTGACGGCCGCTTGTCGGTTGGCTCGTTGGTCTAGGGGTATGATTCTCGCTTAGGGACTTCCGTTAACGGTAAAATGCGAGAGGTCCCGGGTTCAAATCCCGGACGAGCCCTGTTTATGTTTAATCAGTACGATCCATGTGGTGTCATTGACTGAATTCAGGAGCAGGTTTGAGCTCCAGAGAATGTGTCAGTACAGAACACGTGAAGAAACGAACGCGACATTTAAAGACCGTTTCACCATGGTGTAGGACTCTGAATTTATCCTCAGATATCAAGTAAAACAAACGAACGCTTGTGCATCCAGGTAGTTGGCTGAATGCAATGTTTGTATGTAACCCCGATAAACCTTTGATTTATTTGCTGAATCTCTGCCTTTAAAATAATCAATGTCCCGCTTCCGCCGCCTTCTGAGGCAGAGTTCCAAAGTCGCACAACTCTCTGGGAGTGAGAAATTTCCACATCTCCATCCGAAAAGGGCGACATCCTTGTTTTTAACTGCCCAGTAGTTCTGGTCTCACCCACAAGCAGCGACATCCTTTCCACGTCCACCTTGCCAAGACCATTCAAAATCTGATGTACTTCAATCAAATCAACTGTCGCTCTTTACATCTCCATTGGAAACAAGTGCAGTCTGTCTAACCTTTCCTCATTAGAAAACCCGCTCATTCCTGGACCAATCGAGGAAACTTCCTCTGAACCGTATTTACCTAAATAAGGAAACCAAAACTGCACAGAATTAGCGAAATGTGTAGCTCCTGGAATAAAAGGGACAGTAGCAATATGGATATAAATGTGGTTGAATAATCAGAAACAGAATATAATGGCCAGTAGAGAATTTTCGGACTGGAAGAAGGTTTGTAGTGTTCGACATGGGTTCCTACTGGAATATTTGCTTTCCCTGGTATATAACAATGTGCTAGAACATGGTGTAGAGGGAACAGTTTCAAAGTTTGATGATGGTACAAACTTGGACATTTTCTGAACTGATACGTGGACAGTCTAGAACTTCAAACGACGAAAGATGATTTTCAGTCTGGAGACGTGTGAGATGAATGGTTTAGACTAAAGACCAGACAGGGGCTGGTTTAGCACCCTGGGGTAAATCGCTGGCTTTTAAAGCAGACAAAAGCAGGCCAGCAACACGGTTCAATTCCCGTACAAGCCTCCACGAACAGGCGCCGGAATGTGGCGACTATGGGCTTTTCACAGTAACTTCATTTGAAGACTACTTGTGACAATAAGCGATTTTCATTCATTATGCATTTTTTAAGGGAATATAGAATCATATAATTTACAGTGCAGAGGTGGCCATTCGTACCATGGAATCTGCACCGGCTCTTCAAATAGCACCCCACTGAAGCCCACGCGTCCACCCTTTCCCCGTATCCCAGCAACCCCATCTAACCTAAGGGTAATTTAGCATGGCCAATCCACCTATACTGCACATCTTTGGAGTGTGGTAGGAAACCGGGGACACGGAGGAAACCCACGCAGACACAGGGAGAACACAGGCAGTGATCCAAGTGGGAATCGAACCTGAGACCCGGCGCTGTGAAACCATAGTGCTAACCACTATTCTACCGTGCTGTCACTGAATCATGCTGAATACCAAGAGCTGAATTATGTTGTCAACACTCACATAGAAATGGCACACAGAATAAAATGGCGAAGTCGTGGAAAATGTGGACCGTTTTCCATGACCGGAAGCCACCACTGGAAAAAGGCAGATCCATCAGATAGGATTCGCCCTCACCTCCAACGTGTCAGCTCAGCCTGCGGCAGATTGAGAAAGAGAATACTTGAAAAGCAGCTTCATGACAGAATCGTTCGGAGTGACCATTGCACAGTGCTTACTCAGCACACAGCAACGGCAAAGACTGGTCCCGTATGTGTTTTATTCTGTTCGCAGTGGAGGCCAACAAACCAAAAATAACCCAATTTACCCATGATCCCAGTACGAAAAGCAAGGGACAAAAATTGTTTATTTTGATTTCATTTCAACAACGAAACTGCGAGGGCAGCATGGCGGCACAGTGGTCAGCACGACTGCCTCACGGCGCCGAGGTCCCAGATTCGATCCCGGCTCTGGGTCACTGTCCGTGTTAAGTTTGCACATTCTCCCGTGTTTGCGTGGGTTTCGCCCCCAGAATCCAAAGATGTGCATGCTAGGTGGATTGGCCACGCTAAATTGCCCCTTAATTGGGAAAAATTAATTGGGTACTCTAAATTATTTTAAAACAAGGTGAAGACTGCGGATCCCGCTCCTGCTGTTTAATACAGATCACTCTACCTGGCACAGTGAGCAGAAAGAAATTCGTGTTGTTTGTGTGCATTTCACACCAATTTAAAACGCTCCTGAATGAAAGTGTCCGTGTCACGCGGCTCCCGTTCAGCCAGGAGATTGCACCAGTCCACAATAAATGTATTTATGCAATATGTTTCTGATGTTCTGTGTGTCATCACATTGGACTCTTACTCTGGTCTGAGACATTACCTTGTCCTTGTGCCCTGGATGCTGCCCTTTTCATCCTGTTTCATTAATAACTTTTTACTGGTAACAATTATGTAACTTACTTAGTGATTAAGTTATTCAGCCACTAGGAGTGTTTTAAGCTCATTTTGTAAACGGAACTTTGCGTGGCTCGTATTTTTGTCCCGTTTAACCCACCTACTTACTATTGTTTCAGACTGAGAACTTAGTTATTAATGTTGAAGATTGTCGTTTATTTAAACTAAGTTTCCACTCAAAACATATTGATGCTGGTTATTACATAAGGAACCCATGGGTGATGAAAACAATTGGTGAATTTTATTTAAGGAGTGTCCACTCCTTTTCTGCCCTGACCTGCGGTATCTAATTAAATAATTCACCACTGTGATGGGCAGGAACTGAATCTGGGTCAAATGCTGGGACAGTCACCACTATACCACCACCTGTCCCTGGGCAATGTTGCCCCCTCTGTATTTATAGAACGAATACACAAACAATGAAGCGGGTGAATGTATTAAATCAGGGATTCGATATTCTTGTAACCATTATGGCTGCAATGGGAATCTTTCATATTCCGATAGATCGGCTAGAGCTGGGTAGCTCAGTCAGAAATCAGATATCTGGGGATTTCAAGATGATTACTACAATGATAATATTTAACCATGTTAATGTTCTTTTGCTCCAATTGAAATGTGTTACGAATACAGAGTTACCGTGTTGTACAACTCGCGTTCAACCAGGGGATGGCAGCAGTGCGCAATAGTTTGGATATCATGTTTGTGTCCACAGATCTCGATAGGAATGGAGCTGCTGCTTCCCGGGGAGCTGCCAAGCAAGAGGCACAGATATTAACCAACCGCACCCGCTCCAAATAGATTCCCCAAAATAGTGAACAAAACAAAAACAAGCACAAATCATATTTTAAGAAAGTATGACAGTGTCTCTGAAAACAAAATACCAACACCTCATAAAGAATCGGTTTGCCTAAACTAATTCAATATCAACCGTTTCAATATCAGCCTTAATTCCTTACCAGTTCTCAAACAGGCACCGACTGGTTAAAAGTCTCCTTAACTTTTCAAGGTCCGGCTCAATAAAATCAATCACAGGCCCATGATCTGCTTTCCTCCTGTTCTCAGACACATCCACTTTCTACAAGGGCGCACTAACTGGTTTTCAGAGTAAGAGTCAGACTGCAGTCACCTCGTTCTCTCTCGATCCCTTTACCTCAGAGCCACCTCACAACCAGGAATGGAACTTCTCACAGAGCCAAGAAAGGAATAGTTGTCGATTCTTCCACTGATTCAGGACCGTCTATCACCAGGACGTGTTGGTCCAAAAGAGTTGGAATGAGATGGGGCTGAGTTTCGCTGTGTATCCAATCAGTCCCCGGAGAAGCACAAAAACAATGAGTGAGGGAGAGAGAAAGAAACAAAGAAACAGATAGAGAGACAAAGGAGAAACAAGAAAATACTTTTAAAATATGTTCCATTTCTGCCACGATCTTTTTACCCCGAAATCCGTTCACCTGAATGAAACCAAACCACGTTTCCATTCGCTGCCGTTGCTGCTTCTCCTTCC